>NW_015506742.1:267942-298282 GCF_001515645.1 Sinocyclocheilus grahami
GCCCTGGAAACAGCCGAAGCCCTCTTCCAACACGTATTCAGGAACTTCGGTCTCCCGGAAGACATAGTTTCCGACAGAGGCCCTTAGTTCATCTCCAGGGTCTGGCGAGGATTTTTCAGAGTATGCCCAGAATTCCCTGCACCAGGAAACCACCGGACTCACCCCGTTTCAATGTGTCCTGGGTTACCAGCCGCTCCTGTTTCCCTGGACCGAAGAACACTCGGAAGTCCCAGCGGTAGATCACTGGTTCCGTGAGAGTGAGAGGGTATGGGACTCCGCACATATCCATCTCCAGCGGGCCGTCCGGAGGCACAAGGTCAATGCAGACGCTCGTCGGTCCAACAATCCCATCTATCAAGCAGGGGACCGAGTCTGGTTATCCACCCGGGACATCCGCTTCCGGGGGCCCAGCAGGAAGCTGAGTCCTCGGTACATAGATCCTTTCCCCGTAGCACAGCGCATCAATGAAGTCACGTACCAATTACACCTGCCTGACCATTACCGGATCTCACCCACCTTTCATGTGTCCCTGCTAAAACCCTTCACTAATCCTCTTCTCCCTCCCTCCACAGAACACGAGGTAACCCCCCTCCGCTCGAGGTTGTCTCCAACGAGACAATCTACAGAGTCAAGGAGATCCTCGAATCCCGGCGGCGAGGTGGCCGTCTTCAATACCTCATAGACTGGGAAGGGTACGGTCCTGAGGAGAGATCGTGGGCAGACAGAGAACATACTGGACCCATCCCTCCTCAACGACTTTCACCAGGCCCATCCTGACCGCCCCGCTCCCAGGGGCCGCGGTTGTCCTCGCCGTCGGTCTCGGGCATCGGGAGATGCCCGTGGGGGGGTAATGTCACAGAAACACCTGCCTCACCAGCCGAATGAGCCTCCTACATCCACTCACAATCACCTGATTATTAATTACGGACACCTGCACCCATTTACCACACCAGTCAAAAGCACACTCACCTCAGTCACTCGTCGGCTGGTCTCAAGGTTACAAGCATCTCAGCATGGGTTCCTTGCTTACCTACCCACCTGTCAAGCCTAGGATTCCTCAGCTCTCTGCCGAAGGACAAGATTGTCGACCCCAGATAAGACTGTGTTCTCTGCTTCCATTGATTCCTCAGTTTGATTCTTTTCTGTTGGATGCTTCTCCTCAGTTTCTTTAATAAACTAACCAACATGATTTACTCTGCCTGTTTGCCTCCTTGTCCCGGCGGTGACACCTATATTAAATAACATTTTGGCTTATGTCTAAAGAAAATGTATTGATAGTATGGTCTTTGTAATAAATAATAATTGTACTTTGTATGAATGTTTTTGTATTTGTGAAAATAAATACTTTTGATTAATAATAAATCCAACTTTAGTGTTTGAACCAAATCCTAAATATAATTTGAGAAACTAATACATTTGGCTGTAACAAATTATTATTATTTTTTTTTCTTCTTCAGTGTATCATAATAATGATAATAATGAGACAAATACTTCTTGGTTATGTTTCCATTTTTGATTCTGGTTATCTGGCATTATACTTATTTTGCATTTGAGGGACATGCATTTGGCCAATCATTCAAATAATGCATCTCATAATCTTGTACTGCAGTTATATCTGATCAAATGCACATTATTATTCTTTTAGTTTGGGTTAAACAAATCAATTTTGCTTGGTTGGAACAGCAGCTACGCTAATTATGTCTCTATTTGTTTCTCTGTTTTTTGACAAGGGATTGACATCCCGTGGTAACTAGGATTGACACAAGCTTCAGTCTGGATCCAGAACACCTGAGAAGAGATGATGCCAACCCCTCAGAGGACCTCAGATGATGCCAACCCTGAAACAACATACAGAACTACCACATTTTGCTATAAGTTTGATTGCATCATTAATAATTGCTGTTAATAGTGTTCATCGTCTGTTTTATTACGTCTTAAATTGATTTTTCCGTACATTTCTGCCATATGTACATTAACTGACAGTCACCACTAAATATTGTAGAAACGTAATTTGCTGTAAAGTTGCTTTGCAATGATTTGTATCGTGAAAAGCGCTGTACAAATAAACTTGACTTGACATGTTTTAAGGGCAATTTCTTTAGCAAACATGCATGCAGTTAATCACATTGCAATCCTGTAAAATTTGAAAGTAGCTGTAATGAAGAATTATCATACCATATTAGGCAATAGCATGTCATATTATTGGATTAAGAATATGTCAGTAAATCTAAATTCAATAGCTAATCTGATGCAGATCCCTTCTGCACAGGTAGTTCTTAAACAAGAGGATGTATTTTAATTCCCTGTTATTATTCGTATATACAGAGAGATAATTAATTACGCCTGTTTATTAAGCACTCAGGGAAGAAGGTTTGTGTGTTTGATCATGCTGACACTAATGCGATGATGGCTTAGTATTTGAAGTCATGTTGCCATTATTATTATTTTGCTTACATTAATTTAATTCTACACACACAAATCTCACAAATCTGTGTTTAAATTTTAAGATCTGTGTTTGGAAAATGTGAACCTTTACTGTACAAATGCTAAATAAGAAATCAGAGGATCCCAGGACCGTGGATGTTCTGTCACAGCTTGTGATTCATTGTGTTTGATCTAGTGACTTGTCTAGGGGCCAGCAGCAATCAGAGGGCATTGAGGTCTTCTGCACACTGATGTACCATACGGCTAATGTTAATACTGTAAGTTCTTCCTCTCTCTCTGGCCATTCATCATACTTCTGCTCTGCCTATTTATAAGTCTTCGCCTGCATACGCCTACTAATTGAACAAAAAATATACACCAATTACTGTTTGATTACTGCATATCACCTCTCAAGAGAAGCTCTGTAAATCAAGTGAAATCGCTTTGTTGAATTTGTTTTCCAAATATAAATCTTCAAACTGATGTTTACCTATGAGATTTAAGGGGCGGTTTGTACACTCATCTGTTTGTCATAAAATAGATGCTAAATGGCAAGTATATACAGTAAACAGTGTTATTTTATCAGCATTGAAATGCTATTTGTAACGTTGGGGAGCGTGACAACGGAGTTGAGGATTCAAATGCAGCTTTATTCCAAAGAGTGGTCAAAACAGGCACGGTCAAACAACAGCAACAGGTACAATCAAGGATGAGTGATTCTTTACACCTACACGTGCTTACAGACATCTTCATGTCTCAGCTTACCTAGAAATGTCTGTTGAAAAGTCTGAAGAAGCTTGCAGAGCACTGCTGATGAAAATATATTTTCATATCATGAAATATATTACGTTTTAAGGAGTCCTAATGTTATTATGTGTTTGTGTAACAGACAGAATAGCTTGACAGCAGTGTCATGTACAGTATAGGACCTCCCTTCATAAACTGCTTTGAAGTAAAATGAGAGGGCAGGAAATAAATGTTTTCTGGAAATATGACAAACAGTGCATTATGAAACTAAACTAAATTGAAGGAGCATTATCAAAGGTATTTCATAGGTTTACTCCAAATAACCTCAAAGCATTACAATGTTGTGTTCCATGGCAAGTAGTAAATCCCATAACAGTCTTTGTAAGATGTTTTTAATGCAAAAATAGAAATATATTTCTTTGGTTTTATGAAAGGTAGAATGAATGTTTGCAGTTTTTTAGACTAAATAAATGAAGATTAATTGAGAATGCAATGGAAAGAAAGAAAGAAAGAAAGAAAGAAAGAAAGAAAGAATCTTGTCCTTATTTTCACTGGAGAAGGTCTGCATCTGATAATGACATACACACACACACACACACACACACACGCACGCACGCACACACACACTAACACACACACACACACACACACACACACACACAGACAGAGACAGGCAGAGACAGACAGAGTGAAATAAACAGATCTAACTACACCTGAGAGACACTGCTATGTTATCGGATTTTATTAACAATGCTCTGACTGCAATTAAAAAAATAAAAAAATAAAGCATGAGATTAACATTCCACTCAGCTTCTTGTTTTTTGTGATATAGCATTGTTGCAAATAAAGTACAAAGTGTCTGAGAGAGATACAATTTCAAACACAGTGAGAGAGAGTGCAAATAAGAGAGAGAGAGAGGAAGAGATGTGATTGGAGACACAAATCCTCTCTCTGTAACTGTGCCAAGAGTCCACGCCTCTGTGTTTCCTCTGTCTATACGGTGTCAGAACAGAGTCCATCATACACCTGTCTCCAGTACGTGAAGAATTCAATTACATGTTCATGTGCAACTTCCCTCTCTGTGTGTGGAGAGAATGTCTGTAGTGAATGCCAACATTGCTCTCTCCCACCGGGGAGTGTTGGGAAGGAGAGAGCAACAAAGTGAAAGAGTGAAGATAGCTCTGTTCAGTGAAAGATCAATAAATGAAAGGGCTGCTGCAGTTGGCTGGCAGGTCTGATATATGCATGTCTACATGATAAACAAGAATTATTTGGGCTATCTTTATAGGAAAAAATTAAGACAGTTGATCTGAGGGGCTGAGTTTGGGTAAGACATGGCTCTCTGTTGCGTTGTGGTTAGAGCTCAGGGCTGGTAACCGGAAAATTGATGTTAAAGTCCCCACAAGGAGTGAGCCATGAGCAATCACTATGTGCACCCTTGAGCAAGACACTGAACCCCAGGATGCTGGAAGGAAACTATTCCTCTAATAAGTGTCCTTATAGTCATTTGGACAAAAGCATTTGCTACAAGACCTGACTGACCTAAACTACAGCTTGAAACCTCTGAAAGCACAGTTCAGCACCATGGATAGCTCCCAGTGCTTTTCATTAAAAAGTGCATTGAAAGGGCAAAGTGTTCATGTTGCATACATGTGCATTTTTAAATGGGTAATTATCTAGTGTTTGGATGGGGGGTGTTTTTCCCCTCTGTTTCAAGACATGTCTCCAGCCAACCAGTAATGATTTCAATGGAAAAGCTTTCCTTTGGAAATCAATATCCATCCAAGACGTATACTGCATACCAATGCCCTCTCAGAAACCAGTACATGGGGATTTGGATATGAAACATAAAAAAAAAATTTAAAAAAAGGTTGCATTCTGTTTAGAATTAGCTTTAAAGAGTTTATTTTCTTTCTTTGAATGTATCCTATTCATATCTTTTCAGAACCGAGCTCTATTCTTGGTGAAACTTGTAATCTTTTGTATTGATTCCGAGTACACTTTGCTGACCGTGCTCCCTGTATTCATTGAACTCTGATATCTTACTCCCTTGTTCTCTCTCTCATGTGTTTCATCTGATCTGGGACATCTATATATGAAAGTTTTCATTACAATACTGTAGGTCTCCTGGCACATTTATTCATCATTAAACGGCACTCACTGCACCATGTACATGTGTAGGGTGACTGGCGGCATATATATGTATATATACTTGTAGAAACTCTGCTACACTATTATACAAAAGATTGGAATGGATTTAAGATAATAGATAAGATAAGATAAGTAATAAATAAATAATTACATACTTTCTTTCATTCAACAAGGATGCATTAAACTGATCAAAAGTGACAATAAAGACATTCATAATGTAACAAAGGGTTTCTATTTTAAATAAATGCTGTTCATTGAATTTCCTACTCATCAAAGAATCCTGAAAAAAAAGTTATGCTTTCAACAAAATTATTAAGCCACAAAAACTTAAAGATTAATAATTAAGTATCAATAAAAATAAATTAGCAAAAAAAAAACAATTGCGGTATATTAGAATAATTTCTAAAGGATCAAGTGACAGTGAAGACTGGAGTAATGACTGCTGAAAGTTCACAATTCACGATTACAATTGCCTACAGTTTTCCCTACACACATCGCTGCTCACACAGAAAGTAAGTCAAAGAGAAAACAGCACATATTGTCAGGATCATGGACCTGTTTTGTTGTGTTTTGCCCCTGTCTTTGTTCCTGGTTTTCCTTATATGGTCTTTTTCCTGTCCTAATTTAGTTTAATTATGATTCCTGGCACCTGTGTTTGTTAATTATCCCCAGTATTTAAGTACTTGCCTTTTGCGTTCTGTGTTTGTCGGTTCAAAAAAAATATTTTTGTGTGTTTCCTGCCATTTCCAGTGTGGATGTACCTTGTGTTCCGTGGATTAAGACTGTTTTTGTTTATCTGTGCCTCCTGCATGCTTCCTAAACAGCGAACTGTGACACATATTGGGCTTATGATGCCTTATTGCTTTAAAGGTTGTTATTATTGAGCTTAAATACAACATTACTTCAACTCACCTGGTACCCAGGCACTCGGAGGTCGAGCCAGGGCCAGATATTTATTAGAACCTTACACATCTCAGACCCCTCCGCTGTTGGATCATGATGTAAATTGAAATGAAAATAGATGTGTTGCAAAGGCTCAACACTAACTTCAAAGCAGAGCCTTAAGGTATGGCATATCAGAAATCTCGCTCATGTCAATTCATCAAAGTAACGGACCGATGACAGGATGATGAAAGGACAGGAATGGGAGACATGGGGGATTTCAGAGAAAAGGAGGGAGGGACTGCAATGGCAGGACTTTCTGTTGCTATTCTGAGGTGAAAAGGGTTTGAGGAACCCAGGTGGCAAGTGATATGACTGCTGTTGAGGGCCAATTACATCTCTCACTGTCAATCTCTCTTGCCTTGACCCCAGTGCCATGTGTTTCATATCATCCTGATTTTAGACATCAGAGTGACTTAGAAGAACACTTAACACGCTTCTAAAATTGAAACCACAGTATTAATAGCACTATATTTATACTTTGACTATTATTAAATTGATTCTAGATGCATGTCTAAATTAGAACATGATCAGCATTCTGATCTGTGTGAGAAAAAAATAATTCAGAGTTGCACTACTGTTTAAAAGTTTGGGGTTGGTAAGATATTTTTAATGTTTTTGAAATAATTATTTTATGCTCACCAAGGCTTCATTTATGTGATCAAAATACAGTAAAAGCTGTAATGTTGTAAAATATTATTACAGTTAACTGTTCAGTTGTGCTGCTTAATAAGTTTGTGGAAACTGTGATACTTTTTTTAGGATTCTTTGATGAAAAGAAAGTTCAAAAGAACAGCATTTATGTGAAATAGAAATCGTTTGTAACATTATAAATATTTTTACTGCCAGTTTTGATCAATCTAATGCACATTACCTGAATAAAAGTATTGAAAAAAAATGATTGAATGGTAGTGCATTTCAGTAGCAGTGCTGTGATAATGATATAACACTCTTCATTAATTTGCATGTGGAAAACGTTTTTGCATGAGGAAAACTTATGTTCAAATTGTCAGTATTATTGTGATTTGTAGAACATTTCTTTGTCAGGTAGATTAATTGAGAAAATAGTTTAAATAAATCTACTGCCAAGTGCATTTAACTTGTTGGCTAATTAAATTTTATAGCATAATACTACATAGTATTTAAATTACACTGAATCTACTATAGCCTTCAGTATCTTTCTGCAAAATGTAACATTAGTTCAGTGATTTTAAAGACAGACATACTTGTAAATTGGTACCGTGTCTCCTAATTGTAATTGCTGCTCACACTAACATTTCCTTTGTTCAGACTGAAATAAACTGTTGGAAAGCTTCAGAGAACACAGCTCATCCATTGTCTTTTATTCTGCTTAAAAAGTTTCTCTTCTTTGCTCTGTGAGGTGCCAACTTACAAACTATCCCCGCTTTTCTTTAGGAAGAAATTTAATAACTGTACATGTATAATGGTTTGTTGATCTATTTAGATGTGTTTTTAGATTTTTACCCCAAGTGGCACAGAGCTAAATTATTTGAAATGTTACTCATTTAGGGCAAATATGAAAATTATTATTGAGATAAGGGACAGAACATGTTTAAAATGTGCCTTTTTATTATTTAATTTAATTGTTTATACATGTTCATTAGCCGAGACCTTTCTCTACAAATATACACAATGTGGGAACTGGTTTTTCTGAAAATGTTTTTTTTATTTTTTTTTTTTATTTAGATTTATTCACTTCATAACTTAATTTGTATCAACTCTGTCAGACGCATTAAAACGCATTACATTTTAATTTGATCCACCCAATAACAGCATAACGTCTTCAATTATGTAATAATGGCATTCAGTAAAGGAGCTGAAGTGATCAAATATGTTCTTTTTTTACATGATATTTTTACTGTTTTCACACTATTATGAACAATCCAATTCCTACATTTATTTTTTAATGTTAAACATATATAACCAATGTTCTTTGGTAAATCAGACATATTATCAGTACACAATGTGGGAACTGGTTTTTCTGAAAATGTTTTTTTTTTTTTTTTTTTAATTTAGATTTATTCACTTCATAACTTAATTTGTATCAACTCTGTCAGACGCATTAAAACGCATTACATTTTAATTTGATCCACCCAATAACAGCATAACGTCTTCAATTATGTAATAATGGCATTCAGTAAAGGAGCTGAAGTGATCAAATATGTTCTTTTTTTACATGATATTTTTACTGTTTTCACACTATTATGAACAATCCAATTCCTACATTTATTTTTTAATGTTAAACATATATAACCAATGTTCTTTGGTAAATCAGACATATTATCATGTAGTTCCATTCATGTTTCACTATTTTAAAACAATTAAAAGAATATAATCTTTATTTCAAAATTAACAGACCTTCATCTTTAAACATTTATCTAACAGTGTCATTAACTGACAGAGTTGACAAAAAATGACGGAGTTGACAAAGGTCCAACTGAGGTTACAACAACTGATTGACAAGACAACAAATAAAGACAACTAACTAATTTTTAAACTGATATTTAATTGAATTCAATAATCTTTCTAGTGGATGTCTTAATCTGAGTCTCCTGTAGCTCATAAAATACAAGAAGCTTATATTAGGTTCAGTGTAAGCATTATTATGAGCCACCCAGCAGCAACATTAATGTGCCTAATATGAAATTATCTGTATCCTGTCTTTAAACCCCATCAGTTTTTAACTTGTATTTTTGCCTGACCTGCATTAGGCATATAAATCAGGCCAAATATGTTTGTAAATAAAATCATGAAATAACATTAGAATAATTCCCCATATGCAAAACATATAAAGAGTTTTGTGAGCATGTGTCAACTCCGTCAGATTACAAGTCTGACGGAGATGACAAAATTGAATATTTTACCACATTAACCACGTCTGGTACAGTGGAACAGTTTTTTTTTTCTTCAGTTGTAGCTGCATTAATAAACATTACAAAAATGCCAAGATTTATTCCACAACTATTTACAGAAACTATTAAACTGGGATGATGGAGTTGACATGTTAAAGCTGTGACTGCAGAGACTTTAACGCTGTTTGCAAAAAAATATTAGAAAATATAAAACTTCCAGGACTGTGTATTCTACTGTGAGATCCACAATGAGCAGGAAATAGAAAAAGGTTCTTCAGACTTCAGAGTAGACTTCCAAATGTCCTGCGCTGTCCCTGATCGTCACTGATTTCCACTCAGCTACAGCCTGAAACAGGTTAAGCTGCTCACAGCTGTTCCACAGTTCAGCCAGCGTGACATCTCATGACAGGCTCACCCACAGTGAGCTCATGCACACACCTTTGGGTGATGCTATTGGAGCTACAACAATGGCCTTTGATTGTGCATTGTAGTGGACAGAGGTGGCAGGAGCTATGAAACATGCTTCTGCTCTGACTGTAATGATTGCTTTTATGTGAGCATGCCATCTAAAAAATCGATAGTCAGCTTTAGGCAGGTACATATCAGGCAAAATGTTCTATGGGAATATTAGTCATATGCAGCCTTATCGATTCAGCGCAACTTGTTTTTATTATGTGAAGATTTTTCTAGCTTCAGTATCATAGAAGGGTCCTGGAGTAAAAAAAAAATATATATATATATATATATATATATATATATATATATATATATATATATATATACAAAGAAAGAAACAACTTCTAGTGTTCCATGCTGTTCTATCAGAATATGTTATTTCATTCATTTGCTTATTTTAAAGGAAAAACTATACATTTATACTTCCTCCGTCACTTTATTTTTTCTTTGGTATGTGTCTGTCACTGACAGTGTAGGACAGCTTTCACAGCAACTGTCAACAGGTGATGCTGCCATCATGAATTTTTCTGTCTCAAAAACAAGTTTGGTCCTCTCACAGGCCCCGAGGGCCTGAGGGGATCCCTTTGTGGAAAAAAAACAAAAAACACGCATTTTAAAAAAGTTTTATGTGGCACAAGTCTGCTTTTTCAAATCTTCTTTTCTTAAATGCTATTTTTATGTAAATACAGTACCACTCAAAAGTACGGTCAATAAGATTTTACTTTTATTAGTATAATATTTCTGTAGAATTAGAATGACTTTTCCTAATGTTTTCTTCTTAATGAAAATTTAAATAATCTAAAGATCCGTTTTCCACAATAAATACTTTTTTTGTCAAATGGAAAGATTCCATAGATGCCACAAAACAAACACACACAAAAATATATATTTTTAAGAGTGAAGACTGGAGTAACGGTTGCTGAAATTCAGTGGTGGAAAGAGTACTGAAAAAATATACTCAAGTAAAAGTACCATTACCTTCCAAAAAATGTAGTGTGAGTAGAGTAAAAGTACTTGTCCAAAAAACTACTTGAGTAAGAGTAAAAGAGTAGCCTATTTAAAAGTACTCATGAGTATTGAGTAGTGAGTACTGAGCTGTGGATTCTACCCCCTCATAATAAACGCTGTACACCGCAATTACATTCTGTAATTCACATTATCTTATTTGTCATAAAGAATGAAGAATATCTATCATCCAGCAGTTTTAATTTTGACTGCCAACTCTTTAAAATACATCAAAACAGCACGGAAACATTATTCAGTTGAAGAAAATATGAAAGTTATTCTCAGTACAATCATCCCCATTTAAATCATAAGGTTTGAACAAACAGATTTAAAATCATGTGTAAGGCCACTGAGACAGCATGCTGTCATTGCACATAACATATTAATGTTTAGAACAGTGCAAATACAAGCATCATTAGAAACTCATAGTTCAGCATCACACACTATCATGATATGGGTTAAAATGAGAGCCCATTTCTCTCCAAAACAGTGCCAGTTTTAGCGTATTGCAATAAAGAAATAAGAATAGTTAAACTTGATAATTTATGTTACAATTTTAACATAAATGCACATTGCTCTAGAAGGATGGCATCATGACATACCTTTTACACATTTACTCGAATTGTTATGCTGATTATACAATTTGTAAGGAAAAATGCATTAAATAGCGAAGTATTTCTTGGGAAACTTTTTCAAAGGAAAACACACACACACGCATGTCTCTTTGCTGAGCCGTGGCGGTCTCGGTGAACCAGCAGCATCTACGGTGAGCGTGATTTCACCAAGCACAACATGTTCCTGGATCAACATCCTTGTTGATCCTGGAACAACATTCCAATCAACCAGTCAGAATTGAGATATAACTTTTCAGGAAATATCTGTTTTAGGCTTACAATCAGGGTTAGGTGCTTCTACACCCTTGTTAATCAGCTATCATTTCCCTCTGATTTTAGGAATAAATTATGGGTAATGTTAGGTTTAGGGGTGGGGATTGGGATAAGTCTATATTTTTGGACAATAATGTTGATCCAGGATCATCAAAAGATGTTGATCCAGGAACACGTCTTACTTGGCAAAATCACGACAACCCAGCATCCACAACTGAATGGAACAAAAAGTGTTGAACTTGAAAATTGTTTATGAGCGAATGCACTTGCTAAATGAAGGTGGATTGTATAAAATGGGGAAAAAAAATTAACAACCCAGCATCCACAACTTAATGGAACAAAAAGTGTTGAACTTGAAAATTGTTTATGCGCGAATGCACTTGCTAAATGAAGGTGGATTGTATAAAATGGGGAAAAAAAATTATTAAAAAAACGTTTATTAACGAGCTGCAGGTCATCAATAAGGTGTAGATTGGTCCTCAATGTGTGTTTCCAACAGTTTCCAACACACTTTTTCACAGCGCGCATCACACGCTCAAACTCATCAAAAGTCAACAAGTTCAACAAGCAACAACGACTTATCCAAGTGACTGCTGTAGAACGCACGCGAGAGAGAGACGAGGCAGTGCAGATCGCGCATCTCATAAGTGAGTGGGGATTTACCGAATGTGGTACTTGTGGGAGTTAACACTGTATGCAATACAACCTCACACCAAATTTCAGGCCGTGTAGATAAGCATATATACAAATCATTTAGTAAGCAGAAACCCAAAATTGACCTTAACATATTAAGTTAGAGGAAGATGCGACTGAATTGATGCTTGAAGAATGCACTTACAGCAGCCATGATAAACAGTTGGCGGTTAAAGTTTTCTATGCACAATTTGATTTGATGAAAGTCACGAGACCTCTTGCTATCCAATCACGTTGATGGATAAAAATACAATTAAAATAAGCATGTAACGACCACAAACGGAGGAAAATAGCGGAGTAAAAGTACCGATACATCACTTAAAATGTACTCAAGTAAAAGTAAAAGTACACAATTTTTAAACTACTCAAAAAAGTACAATTACTGATAAAAACTACTTAATTTCTGTAACGTGAGTATTTGTAATTCGTTACTTCACACCCCTGCTGAAATTTCAGCTTTGCCATCACAGGAATAAATTCCATATTAAAATATATTACAACAGAAAGCAGTTAGTTATTGCAAAAAAATATTACTATATACATATATTATGTAGCGAATCAGCTCATGGAGAAATATGAATAATTAATCATAACTAGTTATAATTAATTATAAATATTTAGATCCGCTGTAGATATTTAGCTGACCTCTCAGGGTCAACTGTCTGTCAATTCTAAGAACGTTAATTTCCTGGTTAAAGGAAATAACTTTCTTACCGTACAACTCTACACAGAGCTTGTAGCATAGAAAAGTCAAGGCCGAAGCCTGGCACGAGCTTAGGATGTCCTGGAGCGTTGTAGCTCACATCTTCTCAAAACCGAACCACCGACTCTGGGCAGGTCCCTAGTGTGGGGCCTTTAATGTCTCAGAAGATTCCTGCCTCTCAAGATGGGCTTGTCCAATGAGAAAGGCTGATGTCCCAAGTGGGAGTTTTGAGATACTGGGGAGTTTGTATGACCCTTTGTGTGAGGGCATGGTACTTTGCAAATGGAACTTGAATCGAAATTACTAAAGATTCTCAGGACACTAATATATTGCCTCTGTACCAACATATAATATACACACTCGTTTCGATCATCAGAAGGCGAATTCATAGATACTAAACATGGTAGGATTACATATGGCAAGATGACAGGAATGGGTTCCATCATAAGCATGCATAGAATAGTCTAAAAATATCAAAGACAACATACACCATGATCTGAAGGATATGTGTGTAACACAATATAACAAAATAATTGACATGGCTAGATAAAAGCTATTGACAAAAGATGTTTTAAGCAGGTATTTAAATACAGGCAAAGAGGGCGCAGCTCTAATTGAAGCTGGTAATTTGTTCCATAGACTAGGACCAGCAACAGCAAAGGCTTGATCACCTCTGCAATGGAACCTCGATCTAGGAACAGAGAGGAGACCAAGATCACTGGATCATAGGGACCTATTTGATTTATAAGTAGAGATTGCCTATTTGTGATATTTTGTGGTATATTTGTGATATTTATGTGGTACTTGTGATAAAATAAATGCAGCCTTGGTGAGCAGAAGATACCTCATTCATAAACATAAACAATCAATCAATCAATCAAATAAACAAATACATAAATCTTTCAGAACCCAATCTTTTGAATGTTATAGTGTTTTTTTTTTTTTTGCTTTCAAAATCAACCCTGTAATGGTTAAAATGTTTGTATTCTTTATTTAGTTATTATGGCCAGTTTTCAAAACTTACTGTACTTCAGGTCATCCACAAGGCAGAATGTGTGTGTGTGTGTGTGTGTGTGTGTGTGACTATAAAATATTCCGGTCAACAATAATAGTAACATAAGGCCCAACTAACATGACCTAGTCTGAACCAGAGAACAAGTTGTCCCAAAACTTATCAGCACGACTTAATGAATATTAATTACATGATGTTCGCCCTGCAGTCCTACCTGATTTACTGAAAGACGCAGATACATAGGCACTAGTCACAGTGGGAGAACTGCTTGGTGCATTGCTGATGCAACCATTACTTGTATGTTGTTTAACAAAACATGGCATTGTAAGCTCACTACTGGATTGGTGTTGCATATGTAGCGTCTGCGTAGGATCATGCATGATAGTTGGACTGTTTATGGCTTAAAAGACCCCTTTTAGCCTTTTGACATTTGCATATAAATTACAGTTCTGGTCAGGAACTTTACGTTCGTATAAGGGGTGTAAATTGCCAAATGGTTCTTCGCCGTCAAGTAAGATTAGAACCAGCCCCACGAGCATCCTGCAATCTGATTTCAAACACATTCCACAAAAAGCTGTAGATGGCCAAACGAACACACACACACACACACCCAAACTAACACACACACACAAAAAAAATTTAAAAAAATAAATAATACAATTAAGGAATAAAAGGAATACAATTTTCTTTTCAGATGAAAAAAATCTTGATGTACTAAAACATACTGTAATTTTTCAAATATTTTTTTTAGTTAAAGAATGTTTATTCTTCCCTTCCTACCTTAGTGTGTGAGCACATAAACATATATTATATCTTCTCAAGTCTTCACATTTACTGGTAAGAAGCAGAGATTGAAAGGACGTACAGTATATAGCGGTATACTTTACATAGCTTGTACATACTTTATTCCCATAGCAACACATCTCAGCTTGAGAGGGGGGAAAAAACAATCTGACAATGCATTCTCTTTCCATTTTGTATGGACACAATCTCCGAGATCTGATTTCACAGGACAAGAGAAACAAACAATCTTCTCTTATTCACTTTACAATGACTGCAAAAAGAAGAGCAAACAACACAAAGCCTCTGTGCTCTCTGTCCTCATTGAGTAAATACATCCGATTTTATATGTTCTGTTTTCAGTGGAGAGCTGTGGAATTGTCTTGTATTAATTCCTCTATATGTTCAATCATGTAATGCCGTTGTCTAGTGATGGCTTCCTAGAAGCTAACCACGAGTTTATAACAATTTCAGTCTTTTCTGTTCTGCTTCTGCTGAAGGTACAACCTCTGAAAATGTTCAAAAAGCCAAAGCTTCATAGTAACTCAAAAAGGTGTTTTATTGGAGCTTCTCTGTGGTGATTGATCTACCTATGCTAGGCCACAAAGAAAGAAAACAGCTTACCGGCTGTCTGTACTATTACATAAACAGCATACCTGCTGTCTGTACTACTGATGGTTTTCATTGGTCAGCAAAGCCTACCTGTGTACAAATGAAGGCAGAAAGGTAACACTTTACAATAAGGTTAATTAGTTAACTACTTTAGTTAACATGAACTAAGCATGAACAATACTTCTACAACATTTATTAATTATTATATATGGTCTCACCTTCAAGACCATACATAGTCAGCTGTTTATGTAGAAACTATATCCCTAGACTTCACAAAAACATACAGCAGAACTAGAGTAGTTCAACTGAACAAATTACTCTTGAGTTTTTTTTTTGTTTTTTTTTAGTGAACCCACACATAATAAACAATAATCCTTGGGTTTAGGGGAGGAGATCTTGCAGTTTTTAAAAAAATAACGTCCACTGCATAGCACATTATTCTCCAAAAGCAGGCAGTAGCTACACTAATTATGTTGATTCATGTGGTGTGCTCTCATAAAGCTTCTGTAGAGAGCAAACATGCAAATGCACCCACCCTCCACCCCCCCAACATTAGACCTTATTGATGGAAAGCCCCTGGTGGAATTGTCCACTTATTAAACCTGCAGGGAGCACCTCCCACATACCCTGCTCATGTTAACTGCCAGGGGAAAACAATGAGGAATTTTTCCAAGACTACCTATTTGAATTTTACCGGATTGCATTCACAAAAGGTTGTTTGCTGCACAGCACCATGGACCCCCTCAACTACAACTGATGAAAAGCCACACATTAAGTTATGTGGAAGTTCATTTCTGCTGTACCTGCAGAGTAAAAACATAAACCATTTAAAAGTGTAATTTTTTGAATTGTTGTTTTTGCTTTAGTCCATGTGATTCTGCCCGCTGCCAATTTACCCAATAGTATTTCGACACCCTGGGTTGCCAGTTGGTGGAAAACATAGCATACTGCAGCCATGGAAGCTGTAAATTAACTGTTTCTACCTGACCTATAAAGCCTCAGCATCTAAAAAGCTCTATGACCAAAGGCATATTAAAATGCGGATAAATCAACTCATCAACTTAAAGGTAAGGCTCGTCTCCTTCCATTGTCAATTGCGCTTGTTCCTTTTGCATGTCCTCAATCTGGCAACCCGTGTGAGCTTCGAGTCTGAAGAGGAGGGGTGGGAGAAACAACTCTCTCCAATAGTTTGAATTTAGACTGCATTACCCATTTCAATTCCTAGTTCTCAATATAACATTATGCAACTTTATCTGTGAGATAAAGTTTAGAATAAGAAAAACGTCACACTGTAAGATATAAAGACACAGTTGCAAGTGACAGTTGAGATACATAGGCACATTTTGAGATATAAACTAACAATTATGATAAATTATATAAAGTCACAACTACATTTTTTTTTCTGAGGCAGAAACAAGCTTCCATAGGAAATACTGGGATGCAAGACACTGAGGTTGATGATAGAACCCTGGCATTATAATAACCTTGGAATTCATTTTCACAGCATAATAATAATAAAAAAATAATAATAATAATTATATATATATGGTTACACTTTATTTCGATAGTCCACTTTAGACATTCTACTAACTATAAGTAACTTTGTAACTACATGTCAACTACATGTCAACTAATTCTCAATAATTTACAACTACATGTCTACTAACTCTCAGAGTAGACTGTTAGGGTAGGTTTAGGGTTAGTAGAATAAGTTGACAAAGAAAGTGTTAGAAGATATTAAGCAGACAGTTTACTAATACTCTACTAACTGCTAGTTGACATGTAGTTGCAAAGTTACTTACTGTTAATAGAATGTCTAAAGTGGACTATCGAAATAAAGTGTTACCATATATATATATATATATATATATAATTTGGCAAATCATAATCATGATGTATAATTCATAATTATGAGATACTAAGTCATAATTATGATCAAGTCATGTATGAGATACCAAGACAATTATGAGATAAAGCAATAATGACATAAAAGTTGTCATATTTTTTTGTCATAACTCATAAGTATCTCATAAGCAAAACTTTTACCACCTAGTAACTCATAATTATGACTTTTATTTCATAACTTATGTCATCATTTTGAACTTTTATCTCATATGAGTCTATATGTCAATGCAACTTGTGTCATAATTATAACGTTTTATGTTATACTTATAATATAAAACATTATAATTATGATTTACCAAAGCATGAGTTTGTTTTCATATGTGGGGGAAATGGAAAATATGCAGACATTATATGAAATTTATTTACGTTAAGTTAATACGATAATGTCAAATCATTGTAAGTTTCCCATAAATAAGTCCAGCTGTGACCCACATAAAGTATGTGGAGAAGTGGACATTGATGATCATATTTAATTGTTAAATGTTTATTCTCTCTCTCTCTCTCTCTCTCTCTCTCTCTCTCTCTCTCTCTCTCTCTCTCTCTCTCATCCAGTCAAGCATAAGATGCTTGACAATTGTTGACCACTAGATCAGATGAGCTTAGCAAACCATTCCCGAAAATATTTCCCTAGAAAAAAGCCGGGTCTACAGTTACAGTAATCATTACTTCTATTTTTGTAGGACACAGAGACGATGGAATGGAAGAAGCCTGACTAGACATTTCAGCTGATGCCAGGGGTGGATCAGGCACGCAAGAGGATCCCCCCCGCTGCCTAGCTAGGGCCAGTATAGCCTGTGATGTTGACGAGATTCTCTGGCCTGACCCAGAAAAAAGATGTGATGCTGGGGCAGAATATTTTTTTGTTGTTGTTTATACTGTATTGTACTGTACAGTACATCAAGGAATAAAAAATGTGCAAATGTATACACGTGTTGATTATGTGAAAAGTTCCTTGAGGTGGAGAACCACAAGCAACATAACTTATTACTGGTTTTTGGTTCTTGTAGTATTATTTTGAATTTATCTTACCAGTGTGTAAGACTATGTTGTAGTGCAGGGGTGCCCAACCCTGCTCCTGGTGATCGACTGTCCTGCAAAGTTTAGCTCCAACTCTAATCAAAGACACCTGCATTTAATTTTTAAATGATCCTGAAGACCCTAATTAGTTGCTTCAGGTGTGTTTGATTAGGGTTGGAGCTGAACTTTGTAGGACAGTCCATCGCCAGGAGCAGGGTTGGGCACCCCTGTTGTAGTGTGTGTGTGTTTTTGAGGGCTTGTCTGTGATGTCTGAGGCCAAAGTTTGGTCTTTCAGCAAGAGTGAATGGTTTTGAGTGTAGAGCTTCATTTTGACCTGAAAATAGGATGTTTGGGGAATTGGGTGAGACGTTATGGATTTGTGTTTACTGTTTTGAGAATATGAGGCATAGTTTCAAGAAATGTGTTTAAGCAATCGAGAAAAACTGTAATATGCCAAATCTGGGAACTGTGGCAATAAACAGGCTCCTGAACTCTAGCATTCCACAGACAAAACTAAGAGTCAAGTTGTTTCACCTCTGTATCTCCCACCGCTGATGCTTCATCTGCCTCTGAACTGGCTGGAGTCATATCTGAAGGCTTTTGACCCATTGGTCTGAGATCTCATTGAACTTGAGGTTGAAAATTATATTGCAGGGCAAGCTAGACCACATGAGGATTGCAGTAAAGCAAAACAGTTAAGACTGGAGCTGTTGGATAAAAGAGTCTCGTTGGGTAGACAGGGGATGGATGTCCTCTGGGAGACAGATGTGAAAGATGTGTTGAAAAAAAGCTTGGTAACACTTTCTATGAAGCCCATTTTATAACAAGTCAAGTCAAGTCAAGTCAAGTAACCTTTATTTATATAGCACTTTTAACAATACAGATTGTGTCAAAGAAACTGTACAGCATTAATTAGGAAAATAGTGTGTCAATAATTCAAAGTGACAATAGTAAACACTCATTTTTCAGTTAAAGACAGTTCATCATTGAATTCAGTGATGTCAACATCCAGCTCAGTTTAAATAATATATTTGCAATCAAGTCAACGATATCGCTGGAAATGAATTGTCCCCAACTAAGCAAGCCAGAGGCGACAGCGGCAAGGAACCAAAACTCTATCGGTGACAGAATGGAGAAAAAACCTTGGGAGAAACCAGGCTCAGTCAGGGGGCCAGTTCTCCTCTGGCCAGACGAAACCAGCAGTTCAGTTCCAAGCTGCAGCAAAGTCACATTGTGCAGAGGACTCATCTGGTTCCTGTGGTCTTGTCCCGGTGGCCGTCTAGGAGACAAGGTCATCACTGGGGATCTGTCTCTGGGGCTCATCTAGTTGTCAGTTGTTAACACATTATAAGGGTATTCTTAAGACACAATGAATGCATAATGGATTATAGATAAACCTTATAATATGTTGTTTCATCTCACAAATAATCATAACAACAATTATAATGCATTATAAAACTTACTTATTTGTTGTTATAACTTTTATGAGTATGATTATTTATAACACGCAATAAACGCCATGTTAAATCCACTTACTTTATAATTAATTATAAGTCTCATATCTTAACATTATTTATTTAAGATCTTCACAGTATCTTACTATCTTACTGATATTACAGTAACTATAGTTAAAAATCAAATGTGCCATATTACACATTCATCCGATCAGATATCTGATCTTATGGCTGTTTAAGAATTATTATTATTATTATTATTACTACTGTTGTTGTTGTTGTTGTCATTGTTGTTGTTATTATTTCTAAGTGGTCTTTGTCTGCTTTAAGTAAAGTAATTTAACAATGGCAAGATATGAGACTTTTTAGAGAACATTGTAAGTTAAGTGAATGCATTGTGTTCATTGTGTATTATACATCATAATAGTCTTAAAATCTATAACCACAAATAACTATTATAATGCCTTAAAAGTGTTGTTATGATTTCTCATGAGATGACACAGCATATTATAAGGTTTTTTCATAATACATTCTGCATTCATTATAATGCCTTAAGAATATTCTTATAATGTATTATAAATATGGGCTTCATAGAAAGTGTTTCCAAAAGGTCGTCAGGCAAAATCTTTTCAAAGATGCAACAGTTGTCACAGGGATGCTGTGAGGCAAAAGTCACACTGGATAACAAAAGTGCTGTAATGAACAGCGTTGTGGTTCATGAGATGCTCACCAGTGTTGTTGTGGCTGCTTTTGCATGCTGTGTTATAACTGCAACTATAAATATTGAGAGGTTGAATATTCAGATAAAACTAGATCTGTACAATAAAAAAAATATATTTTTATGTTGACATTTACACTTGCAGCCTCATGATAAAATATTGATATTTGCAGTCACAAACTATAAAACAATTAATTAGTTCCTGAGACACAGAACAAAACATGTCTCACTATTTCATCTGCCAATAGTTTTGAAAATAACAATATTTACACAAATTAAGTTAATATTAAGATTACAATGTTGTTCAGAAAAAAATATATCTGTTTATTTTATCATAACTGACATTAGATTTCCCATAGACTCATTCATAAATTAAATACTAGATTTTCAAAAAATGTAGAATATATATTTAAAAAACAAGAAAGGGAAAAGAAAAGAAAAAAAAGAAGAATCAAGAGTAATTTAAAATAATAATAGCTAAATAATGTGAAATTAGGAATAGTAGAGGGAACATAAACATTTAAATATTTTTTGTCAATATCCTTTCTCTTAGATGTAAATGAGTCTGGACATGAAACGTACACAGTGAAGACATCTAATTAATTCTAGTGATGAATCAAAGATTTCCTAGAAATTTTGGATGAAAAAGTAACACTGCTTGTACTTCAATGAACAAATAAATGAATAAATAAATAATTTGCATGCTATGGCATTGTGACATGACCTCTCTGTACAGTACTCTCACTGGGTGATTCTGACACAACAAAAATAGGAGATAGACGTAAGTGAATGGGAGAAATATGGACTGTAGAAATGGAAGTACAGCTTTTCAATTAAACCAGTGAACTGTCTTTTTGATAGAGGCACTGTGTGATTCTTTATTTCTTTCATCAATATTTTTTTTGTGGTCTGAGATTCATGATTAGAATACAAAATTCTTGTCACTGGCAGCACATAACACTTTTAAGAACAGCAACACATTTTGCTATTTCACTATGTAGACAATTCCGTTGTTATTGACAGGCTGCCAGTGTCATGCGCAATGAATGGCACATTTTTAAGATGCCATGTCGACAGGTTCAGCAATCAGGCAGTACCATCAGTTTTAGGGTGCTCAGTCAGTGACACTTCTGCTTACTCACAGTTTGTGGCAGCTGGCTCGTTATATTGGGTAAACTGTTCCATCTGCGTTATGTTGTAGACTACATTTCAAGTAATAGTTTAAGATCAAGAGAAGCTGCTTAAAAATATACCATAAATAAGCAGTTAATACAAATCTATCTCATTTACATATCTGGCAATGTGCCACCACAGCTCTATAAGGTTAAGAGCATTAGCTAGACAAACCTGAAAAATAAATGAACTAAATAAGCAATATTTAAATTGGGATTGTTTTATTGATGCATGATAATTATAGTGCTTTTTTGATGTATGTTAATTATTGAAATATTATTTTGACAAATAATTTGGGATGTTTTGATCCAAAGTAGATAAAAGTAGCAATTGCATGACTAGAAAATAGCTGCCTCAGGGTGTTGCCAAGATGGCAAACATGAAGACTAAATTTGGAGGTGGAACACAAGGGCAAAATTATGCATACCAATCAGGCCAAAAATGACAGTCGCAATGTCTAATTTCAGAGTTCAGTTGATACTCATGACAATCATCATTGTTATATAATCTATATTTCATACAGAGAAGCAAATGTGTCCATAGTAGATTTAATTGGTTGTTCATTTTTATTTATTTTTTTGCAAAAAAGGCCACATCACAAATTTATATAATTATCTAGACAGCCTATGGGACTCTTATATATGGACGGCTATTACCTGCTGCCAAGTCAAAACCTTCGGCCAGGCCTGAGGATCCCTGGTCACAAACAGAAAAAAATATAATTCATTATTGCTCTGTGGCTTTGGGAGAGAATTCAGAACACCTGGAGGTGTGCATGTGAGACTTCACTGTCAGAAATGTAAATGTTCCCCACCTAGAACTTTCCTTTCAGATGAAATTCAAGAGTTGACGTATTTTTGGATTGTTCCATTCATCTCATCCATGACCAGCTCATCTTGAATGTGTTGTCATAGCAACATGCCCGTACGCTCAAACCTGCTCAAGAAAAGGTTTATTTATTGTAAACAGGATTAAACTGTGGCATTGTGGCCACTACTCCATTCTTATATTTAGTATTATAACATTCACTTTTACTAAGAACTGGTCTACATTAAATTTGGAGCTGTACGATGCAATTGCACTTTTGTTATCTGTAATGGTTTTACAGATGACGATACTTTTGTAATGCCCGCTAGTTTCATCACTAGTGTATATCTCTCTGGAACTCACTTGCATTAAACCAAAATTAGATTTTTCTACTTTATTATTTTCAACTGATATTTTTTTTTCCCGACAGTGTTTTTGTGAGTTTGTCAGACATAGAGATGTTTTCATGGCCAAAAAAATGTATTTACCATCTAATAAAAAACATGCAAAGTATACAACCTGATCCATAGTCCCAATCTGAAAAAAGAAAACAAACACAACTAAGTTTACTGACTAAATCATATGGCCAATACACAACATAAAATAGGAGGGAACAATATTATCAGGTGAATTATCATCATACTAATTCAGAGGCATCCTAACATCCTAAATGTGGTGAAACTTTGGTGATAGATCGTCAGTAAAAGAAGGATTCAGTGATCTTTTCAATAATTGATCATTGAGGAGAGAGTGACATCAATCAGTGCTGCCACTTTCCACACTGTCGCTGATGTTGCTTTCTGTAATAAATGACCATTCTAAAGCTCAGTGATTCAATTATGCTTCCCCATTAAAGGAATTATTTTGCCAAGGAACGTGATTGGCACATTTGCCACCATGACAGCCTTATCAGTTGAATAGACCAGTTATTTTCTTCTGAGAAACCTACAGCAGAACATACTGAATGGAATCCTGTATCTGACATGGGCATGCTTCAAAGGAGTTCAGATTGAGAGACATGAGGCTTTCTGGTGCTTGCACGATTAAACAAGCTAACAAAAATAATCCTGTTAGCATCTCTGTTTCTCTCTGTGTGTATCTGATACGGGGCTCTGCTTCCACTCAGTCTCATGCTCACTTTCTTTCTCACTTTCTGCCAGCCTAAGGCCTCTCTTGGCTGTTGATATATGCCCAGCATTAGTGTGAATTACTCCTGCTGTTATCTGTCCCATGTGCCAGGCTCCTGCCTCTGTGAACACACTCATACTACCTCACAGATGCCCACCTCCACCGTATCAATTCATTTGTATTGGATGAATCATCTTTATCTCGAGTGCATAGCTTATTAAATGGAGACTCACAGGATGAGGGCCGTTTTCGTTGATGTATAGCTCTCTCAGCCAGCTCAGCCAGTGAAAAGCAGCCTTAGATACAGGTTAGCACAAGGGAACAGCTCAAAATCAGAAGCTATGTTCATAAAGTCACTGTTTGGGATGGGGCGATCGTATTTACTAAGTATGAAAACCAATTACCATGACATAGTGAAACTGAATAAAGTAAATATTAATAATGGTGATGTTCATTACATCTGAAATAATCACAAATTATACTTTCCAAACTAAGTATCAAAATGTGAGTAAGTTCCGAATATTTAAGGTTGGCACTCTTGTTTCTATCGTGTGAACTCTAATACTATATCCTAACCAGACGTGATGCGACGCAACATTGCAACATTCGATAAAAGGATTATTTTCCATATTAATCAGAATTTTTGTCCCAACCAGCTGTGACGGCGATATGTGGCAAGCGGCAACAGAATCCATTTTAGATATGGTTTCTATTTTATCACGGCTGGATCAACAGCATACAAATGATGACAATGATGACCTTAGGTACTGAATATGTGCTTTATTTAATGTCAAAACAATCTAATGCGAGTTTAAATATCTACAGCAATAATTAATTTACAGAAATTAGGAGGGAATTTAAATTAAGTAAAATTTAAATAAGTAAAAAAAAAAGTAAATTAAATACACCACTAATTATAAATAAAATACTTAAAATGTAGAATTATCGGGGATTAATTAAATGTAGAAATGTATACATTTTTAGTTGTTTTAGATTATTATAAAGCTTGTTTTGTCATATCTTAAAACATAAGTCATCTTGAGGCCTCCTTGGAAGCCTGCTGAGGCCCTCTGGTTAAAAACCACTGCTCCAATGTATGCAGAGTTTTGTTTTGAGCTTCAACATAAACAAAACTCACCCAATTTACTTTCCTGATGCATGTTCTTGGTTGTATTGTGAATGAGTCAACTGTGTATGCTATTCTATAAAGAACATAATGTCGTCATAATCTTAAACTCGCCCTTATTCTAAAATGACTTTCCTTCCGCTGACGTCAATCTGACAGGATTGTGGAGAAAATAACCAATGCTTCAACCATACAATTAATTAATTAATTAATTAAAAAAAAAGATATACCATAATTCTATTTGAAGTGGACAAAAATGGTTTTAACTGTCTGCTGCTTAATTGCTGCTAGCTGCTATCATTGCATAAAACTAGCAGAGCAGATGCGGAGATGGTGATAAAGTACCTTTTTAGCTCTAGAACAAGCGGGAACCCAGTGTGCCTGTAGTTTTCTCTATTTCTGTTTTATCACGTGAGTTAAGGTTACACTGATGTTAAAGGTTCTTCATGGAACCATCAATTCCAATAAAGGATCTTTATTTCTTCATGTAACCACTGATTCCGATAAAAAAACCTTGATTTTCAACAGTGTTTTAGAGGTCCTTCTGAACATTCAATACAAATGCAATGGCATTTAATAAATACTGAATAGAATGGAATCTTTCAGCTTCTGTGCTGAAACGATATGCAATTTGTCAAAGTCTCTGGGTTAAAAGGAAGTATATGCATATTGACAGAAAGCAGAAACACACTTATTCACAACAAACAGCTACAGAAAAAGACACCTTCAATGTTCCTACCTGCTTTGCTTCTGAGTGAGCAAGAGAGTTAAAAGAATATGTACAAAAAATATCAAGAGCAGGCACACAGTATGTGCAAATCAACGAAGGGTGCATTTAATGAAACAATTTTTAAAGTTAAAAGTCATCTGCAAAATTAAAGCATACGGCATTTGCAAGACAGCATTTGCATGAGCACATAATTTTCCAGATAACAATCAAGGAAACATAAGTTATTCATTGGATTTTGAAAAGAAAAATTGCAGAGGAGGCTGTGTGTCAAGGTTTGTGTTTAGCTGTCTTGCACAAGTTGATTGAGGGAGGTGGAAGAGAAGGCTGGACTGAGTTGTGTGAAAGAGAACAGCTTCTTCATGGACACATTCAACTACATGGACATCGTTGGTTGCCATGGCATGTCAGGTCAAGAACAAATTTATTGATTGTTTGAAATTAGTGAGCAGAACAAGAGGAATACAAGCACATAAACACAGTCAAACACAAGACCACACAGTTAAACACAAACAGCATCAATTAACCATCACTGGCATGATGACTGCAGATGCACACATGTAAAGCAGGAACATGATTGTTTCCTTCTCTTTCTAATACCTTGTTTGTCAGATTGGATTTGTGTTTAGATGGTTTGACTGTCAAAATGCAACCAAGCATTTCCCAGCATTCATTGGATATTTGAGCTAACAACAACCTTGTTTTGACCTTTCCAATCAGGTTTTAACAACAGCCACAGCACATAAGTGATTTACTCCCTACTCGCTTCTGTCTCTCTCTACTCTCAGGCCAGTGGGGAAAAGCAGCAGACTGAGGCATGTTGACACAATTGTGATTAAAAGGCATTTCAGAGACTCCACGGCACAGATGAAAAGCCTTTATTAATGGGGCAATAAACATGATTAGCCATTAAAGAGGACATGGTTAATAAAATGGTCTTGTAAATAAGACAAGAGACAAGGCACTCTCCACATTGTATGCAATATTGTCACTTTGTTTTCATAATTAATTTAGCTACTTATTTTCTTCTTCTTGTAGTTTTTGTTCTTGTTCAACACAAATAAATGTTTTCCTAAAAGTGGAGGCTATATGTGATGCCTTGATTTTATAATTTTTTTATACAATTATTTAAGCCTACATAACAATGTAGGAGGTACAGAAAATGCATGAATGATTGGATGACTTCTGTTTACTGAAAAGTGAGACTACTTCAAGTAGTCTCACAACTCTTCTTTAGTGCTTGGATGTTTCTCTTTAAAACTCAAAATGTTTATATAGTTTTAGGCTCGTATAGAGAGGATTTAGAATTTTAACCATGTGTGACATGCTGTCTTCAGGGGAAAAAGCAAACAATCAAACAAACAAAAAAAGGCCTCCCATAGGAAGTTCCTAGTGGGCGCTATGGGGAATGCCTCCGGCATGACCGATGTCTGAAGCATTGTGGTGCATTCCAAAGGGGATATATCACCCTCCGAAGGGCACTTTGGAGTGAAAACAATCATGGTCTCCATAATGAAGGGCTGTTCCAAACCAAAATGCTCAAAACTGGCCACTTCAAAGGACCCTTCGGAATGAAGGATTTCGAAGGGTACAACTAATGGACACTTCCATGATCCTTTGCACAGGGAATTTATTTGGCATCACAGAGTTCGACTTCACCTATGTATAGTATGTATAGTATTTTTCTATACTACTGTAACATTTACACAAGTTAGATTTGGTACATTATTATGGTCAAAACGACATTGTACTTCAACAAAAGTACTTTACAGCTAACTTTATCAGTCCATTCAAATGTTTCAAATACATGGACACAATATACATTACAAATACATATTACATTACATTACATATACAAATATACATTATATTTAACGTAAAATAAGTTTGGGGGTCAACCAGCGTACAAAATGTGTGACGATGGAGCCTCCTTGATCGCCTCGTTAAGATGACACAGAAGTGTGTTCCAAAAAAATTTTTTTACCCCTACACCCTTCATCCCACCCTTCATCCCTCCGTGTACTCTCAGTACACGCCCATTCCTGGGCGTGTACTGAGAAACTGTGCAGTGGAACTCACCGATGTCTTCACAGACATTTTCAACATCTCGCTAAGTCAGGCTGTTGTCCCCACATGCTTCAAAGCTACCACCATCATTCCAGTCGATAGGGATGAGCCCTTTCGAAATGTATGCAGGGTGAGTCTAAACATGACAATGAACTTGACATTGGCAGACGGCAGCCTATGTATAAAAGTATAAAAGGCCACCTGTGAAATATGTCATCCTCTTTCTTGTCTTCAGGAGACAGTTTGTTTGTACATGAGATAGGAGCACACACGTTTAGCTCCTGAGGGAGCAGAATTCGCCCATTGAATGGATTTCTCAATGAAAGCTCCATTTGCGCCGTCCCTTTTCTCGAGTGATGTGGGACGCGCTTTTGGTTGGAATGCTGTCTTCTCTTCGAGCAAGCTGGATGCGCTAAGTATGATGCATTCACACGACTGACTACAAGAGACAGGTAAGGAACTCTTTTCTTTCTGCTCTCTCCAGAGGGATAGTAGTTAGCGTTTACACGAGCACATTCGGCTCTCTATAAGGCACTTACAGCGATGCATTCTCGTCAGTTCTCATATGATTCTTTTCAGATTGATAGCATCCGTTGTTTGAATAAGTGCGCTTGAGGTTAAATTGCACACTTCTCGCGATGCAGTTGCAGTACTTGGTTCCACCCGGGCTAAGTTGTTAGGCTCTCTGTGAGCTACCGCATGTGTTGCTAGGCCACCTTTTGCTGGAGAGAGGAATCTTACTGAGGCCTCCTCTCCATGAAGCTCCGTTAGGATATCATTGCGAGTAGTAGGCTCTCTGTGAACCTCCTTGCATGGTATCCTGAGAGTGGGATATCGTTAGTCCCCTCTCGATTCACAGAGTCGTCATGCTGAGGCTTTCGTTTCCAGAGTTTGGTTTGTGTTTAAGTTGCCAGGCTCTTTGTGAGCCTCCTTGGTACCTTGCCATTGTGAGCATTGTCAGGTGCCTCTCTTTAGAGATAATTATCTTTATTGAGGCGTCCATTCCCCAGAGCTCCATTAGGATAGTGTTTGCGAGTTGTAAACTCTCTGTGAGTCTCATCGCATGGTATGCTAAGCATGGGGTGTCATTAATTCGATTTAGATAGTCGTTATGCAGAGGTTTTCACTCCTAGAGCTCAATTATTGTTTGCTGAGATTTTAGGCTCTTTGTGAGCCTCCATGGCTTCTGCGAGCATCATCAGGCATCTTATAGCTATACAGAGAGCTATCCTTATTGAGGCCTCCACTCGCTAGAGCTCCGCTAGGACATCATTTTGCGGGTTGTAAGCCTGCGAGTTTCCTTACAGGATGTCCTGAGCATGGGGCATAGTTTCATTTTAGAGAGTCATCATGCTGAGGCCTCCACTCCTAGAGCTCAGCCATCTACTGCGAGCGTCGTCAGGCCTCCTCTTGCTACAGAGAGCTATATTTATTGAGGCCTCCACTCACCAGAGCTCCGCTAGGACAACATCTGTGAGTTGTAGGCTGTCTGTGAGTCTCCTTACAAGATGGCCTGAGCGTGAGGCGTAGTTAAGCCTCCTCTAGTTTTAGACTGTCGTCATGCTGAAACACATTTCGTGCCTCTAAAATCCATGTTTATGGCATGCTCCGGATGACCCTGACACAGTTTGTGGGGTGAAAAGTTTCTGTATGTTTATTTTACACACTGAATGAATCAGTGCCTTCTAGCTAGCCAAATACTGGACCTTAATCATTACAAATGTGCATTCCAAATTGAGTGGCAGATACCTGTCCAATGTAGAAAAGTGAACACCATTAATCATCATAACTGATGTCATTTATCCATATATTTATGTATGTAGATCTTGTGTAGTATAGTGACCCTTGAAACAAGCTCGTGTAACCCAGTATCTAGGACTGGGACAGAGGTGATGAGACAGACATCTGCTCAGATATGCCTGATGTGTCATAAACTTGTGTAACCTTATTCAGGTCAGCAGCTCTCTATTCTCTCTCTTCTTCCCTGATTGTTTCTGTCTGTATCTCAGTGGCCTAGACAGCTCTCTGATATATGGGATACATAAATTAATACATTAATACATAAATTAATTACATACACAAGAAGGAACCCAACAGATTTCATGATGTATTTTATTTCATTCATTAAAGCATACACTATCCTTCAAAAGTTTTGTGTCATTAATTGATAAAAAATGACAGCAAGGACATTACCAATGAAGAAAAAAAAACATATAATGGTTATCACAAACACATTAAGCAGCAGAACTGTTTTTAACATGAATAACAGTAATAAATGTTTATTGAACACCAAATCAGCAAATTACAATGATTTCGGAAGGATCATGTAACACGGAAGAATGAAGACAGAAATAAATTAAATTTTAAAAGATATTAAAAATAGAAAACAGTTATTTTAAAATGTAATAGTATGTCACAATATTAATGTTTTCACTGTAGTTTTGATCAAATAATGGCAGCCTTGATGAGCATAAGAAAAATCTTTCTGACTCCAAACTATTGAACGAGTATACAAGAGTTTTTACACAGTTGTTTGAATTTTGTCATAAAATGAGATTTACAATGTACAATAAATATATAATGTTTTGACTGCACTTTTGAGTGCTTGAAGTAATATTCATAATTGTTGTTGTATAAAATAATTACAACTGTTAACTAAAGGAATCATTCTAAATCAATGTATAAATGTCCTTTGATCACACTAGATGCTTTGGCACAATCAGAATATAAAAACCTAAGCTCTTTAATTTCAAAGTAATCTCCCTTAACCCCTGTGCACACTGCAAAACTCCATGACATTAATTTAACTTGTATGATGTCTGTGTCCTATCAGATATTTTGAACGGTTTCATTTGCAAATCACACAAAACGTCTCGGGTTACTTATGTAACCATGGTTACCTGAGTAGGGAACGAGACACTGCGTCCTCTAGG
>NW_015506742.1:298357-316501 GCF_001515645.1 Sinocyclocheilus grahami
ACCAGCTCTACCATATTGCTATGGGAGTTGCCCCTGGGACGTTAGACGGCTGTCAGTGACATTATTCCCTACGGCCAAAGGCCTAGGCTACATACCCCAAAATACTTACCTGTTAGGGCCAGACTCCTGGGCCCGGGGTAGAGCTCAAGGCTTGGAATCAGAAACAGATTCCTTTAAGGGAATACGACCAAGAGCCTAGAATTATACTAGTCTTGGCCTGTCACACAGGGGCTACCGCACGTTTGTTTCTTTGCATGTGGTGAAGGAACTGTCTCAACAGATCCTTGGTAGCAATACCCTGTTAAGTAGGTATCCAGAGGATACATAGGAGGACGCAGTTCGAAGTTCCCATGAAAGGGAACTGTCCTCTGTCTTGGCTGAATGATACCCATGTTTCCTTTTATAGTGCTATGATAGTTTGATATGCTATTTTTAGTGAGATGTGTTTAGCCATAAGATGTCCTAAGATCTGTATACACATTTACTCATCGTGACAGCCAAAAAAACGATCACACGTAGTACTTCAGTGTCTACCAAAATAGGGCAAGTCTCCCAACACTCCTGTACTTACTCTACAACGGGATGAGGACCTTGTCATCACACCAGCCTCACTTTGCTGTTTCAGCTTGTCTAAGAAATTAGAAATGTGTTCACAGTAACCAGAAATTGATCTAAATTTGTTTTAATAATTTTGTGAAAAGAATGAAAAACGTACATTCAGATGAACAGACACCACACTGAATGTAAACAGCTTTGTTTTGTTCGCCATGATGTCTGATAGCAGATTTTGTAATCTGATCTATCAACCATAATCAGGAGAGAGAAAAAAACTACCACCACACAGAGGACACCCCGATATCAACAGAGACTTTCTAACTTTGGATGAGTGTGTGAGAGGGTCTATTAAGAGAAGAGATGAGCAAGGATATTAAGTATTTGAGGAAATGTACTTCATTATACTTGGGTAGTATCTTGTGGAATTTGGAATTGAGTACTAAAATTAAATAATTGTATCTGCTTTCCCAGAAAAAAATTTAACTTTTTACTCCTAACAATTTGATGTAGACCTTCATGACAAAAATCTTTAAATCTTCATGAACTCACAAACCAGTCAAACTTCACTCCTGGCTGAACTTTTACAAGCAGTCACATCCATTTCAGTGTAAACTGTATTTGGACACAACTATACACATTTGTCTTTGTGAAGAGATGCCTCATCAGTCTCCACGACACAGACTTTGACCTCAAGCTACAGGTTTTAATTACAGGCATTGCTGAAGATGGATGACCTGGTTACAATCCATGATCAGTCTATAAACAGCTAAACTCAAGTGTCAACAACAAAATCAGCTGCAGCATTTTAAAGTTTAAACATGTCGTGTAACTGGTTACAGCTTGACATCTGTAATATGTTGCTTTAAAAAAATTACTAACAATCAGTTTCAAAAGATAAAAATTATAAAATACAGTACTTCTTTATAATCTGTTCAAAATTTGGGGTCAGTAAGATTTTTACTTCTTTAAAAGATTTTTGTTTTATTATATTCAGCAAGGATGCATTAAGAGATTCTCACCTATCTGGTGAGAATAGTGCTGATTCATTTGAAAAGGGATGAACTCCTTGTTTGCTCAATGCTGACTTGTTTTGTCCATCAGACCTTGAAATGAATGAAACCAGTGTCCCCTGCTCTCTCATATGTCTATCACTCATCCCTCCACCCTCCTGCTGAATAACTTTACCTCTCAATACTGCCTGATGTCTTACTCCACTGCTTCAAACTGACTAACCCTCAGTATTAGCAAACGCATTATAGATGGAGACCGTCATGCTCTGCCTCCTTCATATCACACAGTCTGCAGGGCAGAGAGTTGCTTTAGAGTTTCAAGTTCCATCCACACACACAGACTCTCTAGGCCTAAAATAATTCAGGCACATCACCAATCATAATGATTGGATAATTATATTAGGAGATGACGATGGCCCTTTGCCTGGCTGCCTGACTGACCTCAGGCTTCGTTTTCGCCACTCTTCTTCTAACATCCTTTGGGCAGTGCCAAATGACTACAGCAGTGAAAAATGGCTGCTGTCTGAAAGTGCGCTTGCCTGTCTGGGAGGCCGAATTTATATTCAGGCTTCCCTCTCGGCCGTCCTGTGTTTCTGCGGCTCAGGAGGAATACTGGACTTACGGATACAGTCCTTCTGCGAACTCCCACGGGACTTTAATTATCTGTGAGCGAAAGGAGCTGTGGAGCAGAATGGTGTGGATGAATGTGTGCATCTGAGGGGTGTTTGCTCTCAGTTTCGCTCCCTTTTTCCTCTTTTCCCTCTTTCTCCTCTGCCATCTCCCTTGGTCAGACACTGTGTGACCTGAATGGGCAAAAAATGCGGGCTAAATGGAATTGTCCAGGGAACTGGTCGCCCTGCCCATCTGGAAGCTGCAGAACATGCTTACGGCCCCATATCCCTAACCCATGATAAACACCATGAACTAATAAGAACAAACATAGACATGAACATGAACAAACATGCACAATTAACCCAAGAATATACAATATTTGTATAGAGTCTTTTTTCTCCCTCAGTTTTACAGGAAAAAAAAATTTTTAATAATAAATCAGTGCTTTAAATAATGTTTATACACACTTTTCAAAGTTTGAGGTCGATTTTTTTTTTTTCTTTTAAAAAAGTTAATAGTTTTATTTAGCAAATATGCATTCAATTGGCCAAAAGTGACAGTGGATACATTCATACTTTTTTACAAAAGATTTTTATGTAAAACTATTTAAATTATTTTGAACTTTCTGTTTGTCAAAGAATCTTGAAAAAAAAATGTTTCTACAAAAATATTAAGCAGCACAACTTTAATAATAATAAGAAATGTATATTGAGCACCAAATCACCATATTAGAATGATTTCTGAAGGACCGTGTGACTCTAAAGACTGGAATAATGGCTGCTGAAAATTCAGCTTTGCTGCCACAATAAAAAATAAAATAATAACATATTTTATATTGTTATAATATTTCACAATATCGCTGTTTACTGTTTTACTGTATTTTGATCAAATAAATGCAGTCTTGGTGAGCATAAGACTTTCATTATCACAAAAAATAGTTAACGACTCCCAATTTTTGAATGGTAGTGAATGAATGAAACAAACAAGCAAGCATTCTAATAAAAGCTGTATTATTTTGCATGATCGGGAGCCAGTGTCATAAACACCTCTACAGAAGGACACTGGTTTAAAAACCCAGGCTAGGTTGTTTAAAATGTCTGACTTCTTTTCATTAAAAAGGTCAAAATGAATGCATTTGTATTACATTCACACACTTTCTCACACCAGGGGGAAAAGGAGAAACCTCTGGCTCAGTTGGGTCAGCTAATATCTGGCTGGATTTGCTCATGTGATCTCTTCACTCACTTTCTGGCTCTAAGCATTGCACCGTGAAGGGAAGCTCACACACACATCTGCCTCTGTACCTAGACACTGTACTTAATATCATTTGGCTCGCTTGCATGAACAGTGCTCACTGCACCTATAGTCAATATTAAATAGAAACTACATACATATTTCAGCATCCCTGGAGCTTAATATAATATATGCTTGCATAGCAAAAAATTAAAATAAAATTTTCACTTGTATTGCATCACAATGGTCACATATAAATGAACTATGCAAAAAGTGTAAAGAGGATTACGAAAGATTAGACAGCACTGCGTCCAGATTAAAGAGGACATCTGTGAGGTTCCTGCCACCAAATGCACTGATGAAAATGAGAGTTTGCTCAGCCACCTCATGTGTAAATGGATTTCACCCAATGCCTCAGTTAATTTCAACATGATAATGTCACGCTGCTTCCTGGCTTGACAGCATGCAATTACAAAAACAATTAACCGTTATCCAGACCTCAGTCGTGTTGCGGGACAATAATACATGCATGCTGTGATACTGGACTTGTGTTTCCCTTTTGTGCCATGTTCTCAAAGCTTCTATGCTCTCTCAGATAAGAACCTAAGACTTTTATGCTTTGATGACATCTTTGCTTTGTGCTTTTAGAGTCAAACACACATTAAGAAAACAGTTGTGTGCGACATTACACGTAGCTCCCAACTGCTAGGAGACCCGTCAAGGTATAATTTTTAGGGAAATATTCTGTTGTTTGCTTTCAGATAGTGAATGCTTTGTCAATGGCCTACCGTGGCGCATGTCTGATAAGGCAAAAATGATTGTCATTATCTTGCAGAACTAATTTTATATGCCTGATATATTCTTCCTCAATTTCTGTATTTAAATATAACATAATATAAATATAATATTTTTGAAGAAAAGACCGGTTCTATCCAAAGTGATTCATAAATAATGGATGATGCCACATTTGTAGTTTCAACATTTTTTCATTTGATTATAAAAAGTACTGTATAGGAATTGCACCATGTGCATGCTTTTATGCTGAAAGGTATTGTAAATTATAGTACTGTAATTGCTATACATGCAGCTTCTTTTGTGCAACACGTGTTATTTGAATTACACCTTACAGAGTTAGCTTTTACTTACAAATGGGATACACTTGTCTATGTCTATGCTCTAAACTGCTGCAATAACCATAGTCTTATAACAGAGCTCACTCAAGCAAACGTAACCGTGCAGAGCCTAATGGAAATTATAGGCTGGACGCATGACCTGGAAAATATATAATCATCCCCATTTAGGGGCAGAGCAAAAGATGCAAGTACAAATCACTTCTGGAAACAGAAATATATATAATAAAATGTACCGGACAAACGTGAGATGAAAGATTTGTTTGTTTTTCATCTCTACTAAGACTTGTTTAGATGATTCTAATCTCTGGTATTTTATCAATTTTATTAATGTATTATTTTAATACAATATTGAGGGAAGTCTTATGACTGGTCTTGCATTACAGGATCTCAGAATCATTAAGAACCCTCAACAGGTCCCTTGCAGAGGACGTGACCTTAAGAGGTGAAGATGTGACCTTTTCAGACCACTTGGGATTACTGAAACCATTCTATGCTCTCCGCCCTTTCTACAAAAAAGGCCTTTCTCACATATTAGATTGAAATGTCATATCTGAAGCATATTTGTCTTTATCTTTAATTATACATCAATATAAAAGCATTGATTTTTTTTAAATATTTCTAATATTTATGCATCGTTTATTTGGAGACTAATTAAACACACTTTATATGTACTAAATGACAACTGTTGTGTGATGTAAGGGCTGTGGTTTCCAATAATAGACACAACACAAGAACTCAAGTTCTTAAAATAGCCTAAAACAGAATGTCCAACATATATATTTTTTTCTTCAGTTTTACACAAAGAATTGAACAGTACTTCAAAATCATTTTAGATATATAATTAATTAAATAAAACAGTCTAATGTTTACAAATAAACTATAATATAAACATCTTACTAACGTTTAAAAGAGTAGTTCATCCAAAAGTATAAATCTGATGAAAATGTACTCACCCTCAAGTCATGTAGAGTAGATAAGTTCGTTTCTTCATCGGAACAGATTTGGAGAAATGTCGAGTCACTTACTCACCAATGGATTATCTGCAGTAAATGTAATCCACAGGACTCCAGTCCATCAATGAATGTCTTGTGAAGTGAAAAGCTGCATGTTTGTAATAAATCCATCATTAAGGTGTTTTAATTTCAAACCATTGATTCTGTCTAAAATATGAGTCTTATATTATAAATAAAAGTAGTTCTAAACAAACATATTGGTGGATTTTGATGTGAGAGGACAACGGGATGGACTTTTTCTCTATTTTTGCCAAAAATAATGGTTTAAAGTTAAAATATCTTAATGATGGATTTTTTTTCTTATAAACACACAGCTTTTCACTTCACAAGATGTTAAGTGATGGAATGGAGTCAAGCGGATTACTTATTATGTTTTTATCAGCTGTTTGGACTCTCATTCTGACGGCACCCATTCACTGCAGATGATTCACTGGTGAGCAAGTGATGTAATGCAGAATTTCTCCAAATCTGTTCTGATGAAGAAACAAACTCATTTACATTCTGGATGGCTTGGGGGTTAGTACATTTTTACAGTCCCCCTTCTCAGTTTTACACAAAGAAAATAAGTTAGTACAAAAATAAGTGCATGAATAATAAGATCATGCATAAACATATAGTGGGAAACTATTTCTGTATAAAATAACACCGGGGTGTGATATAAAGGATGTCGTTTCCAGTAATACAAAAAAGACATACATTCAGTTCTTGAATGGCCTGAAACCGTCCACATTATATTAGCCCTTGGCATGTTTACAAGAGTAATTCACTGAAAAGTCTCCAAACTTTCTGCCCTGCCATAAACAACGGAATGACTATAGGACGAAAAAGCATAATATTACCAATTCTAATGTTTTGAAATTTTCTGCTCCATTTACTGCCCAGCATTGCACACATTTGCTTTCTCTATGAGATGGGGTTGAAGATGAATGAATTCATTCTAAAAATAGAAACAACAGGATCTGTAACTATTAATATTGTTGTAGGTGACTAGGTTATTTTTTACACTAAAGAAATACCTTTTTTCGGTGTAAAGAGGAGACAATGGGAAAGACAGGGAAAGAGGGAGGAGGAGAGAAAGAGAAGATAGTAACTCATGAGTTAGGCATTACTGAAAAAGTCATCATAGGTCTCCGTGATCATGAATTTGACAAGCAGGTCTGAATAATTGAGCATGAGGACATCCAATACCTGATAAATGTGACCCAGCGCAAATGGAAGACAGATAGCACCTGATGAAATATTCACACCTGAGCTGATGACCCCAGCGCATGAAGCTCTCCTACCTACACCACAGCACAAAGAACATGAGGAGCCTCATGCCACTATTTGTGCTGATACATTGGAGCCAGCTTCAAAGACACAAAATCATATTGTGCAATATATTATTCACAATCTCAGAGGTTTATCCTACAGTGCCTGTTAAAGGTGAGATGTGTTGCACAGTATGAGACAGTGTACAACATATGGTTGCTGTGCAGGGAAATATACACATTTTAAGTGTATGTGCGTGGTTTGTTAGGATGAAATGTTAACCTCCATAGAGATGCACACAACCGAGGTGATTGAAATCACCCACACATCCTATTCTAGCTTTTGGAAGTCATACATTTCCAATGGAGTGTAGAACGGGAATTGCATGGATTTCCGACCATATGCATATATTGAATTTTCAGATATGATTTAAGCTTTGATTGTGCTGAAATATTTGAATTTGGCATATGGTCACCAGACAGAATGTTGTATTCTAATGAAAACTGCAAGCGCAAGGTACTAAGAAGAGCCCATATTTTTTTCCCACTAGCAACAACAACAAAAACAACAACAACAACAACAAAAATCTCTGTTTTTTCCCCCAAACATATTGGTGGTCATTTGTTTTGTGTGGATAAATTCATACATTCATTATTCATGAATTTTACCATGAATAAGCGGAGGGTACCGGCTGCTTCCAATCAGTTTTAAAGTTCTGTGTGAAAAAAAAAATAGTTCTGTGAAAGTTTTGTCTTCAATCATATGCAAATGTTGGAGATAGTCAAAAGACAGCTTTAAAGGTTAGATTACATTACTTTAAGGGATAGTTCACACTGAAATGAACATTCACCTACCCTCGTGTCATTTTAAACTGGTATGAATTTCCTTGCTTCTGTGAAATACAAAAGAGGATATTTTGAGAAAGTCAGTTGGGTTCAATGCTATTTTGGATCCCACTGACTTTCAGGACAAAGACAGTTGTAAAATTATTGTATTTATTTTATATAATATCTTCTTGTGTTTGACGTTGGAAAGAAAGTCTTACAGGTTTGTATTGCCATGAGGGTAAAAGATTTAGACTTTTTTTTTTTTGGGGGGGGTGAACTGTCTTTAAGCTGCATGTGAAATTAGGCACACCAAAGAATGCTGCAATCACGCAAAAGAGCAAAATAACACTTTGTCATTGTGATTTTTCACAAGGTCAGAGATCAAAAAGATTTCAACAAGTGAACAGATTGCATAGGGCCGAGATATGAAGCGGAAACAACAACCCATTGTGACAACTTTGTATGTTGGTGACATGACAAGATTTCATCTGTGTTGTTTTCGATATTGATTGGCTGTTTCTCCTTCCCCCTGCTTCCCATGAACTAACAATCATCCTGATCTCAGAGACATATTTGCCCAAGCAAGAAATCAAATTAGAATCTGTTTTGACAGTATCTTCTTATGTACTTATGGTGAATGTGTTTGTCTTTCATTTGGAAACCCTGACTGCTGGGATGAAGCATGACTATATTAACTGATTTTAATCAGCAGTTCAAATGGCATGCCAAACCTCTTTGTAAAAAGATTAGATACAGAGACAGAGACCAAGAGAGCTTATTTCAAAGGTTGCACAAAGAGAGACTGTTTTTCTCCCCAAACACAACTTTCTTCTGAAAATTAGAGTGAGGTTTGTCAAAATAAATGTACTTATTAAATCTCAAAGACAGTATGTATTTGTCACTGCTTTTGTAGTGTAGAAGGCAGGCACATGACGTGGTAGCACCAGAACACAAGTTATCACTCAAATGGACATGCTGTCATATTTTACTCATCCTCATATAGTTCCAAACCTGTATGACTCTCTCTCTTCTGCCCGATGAAAGATGTTCTGACCTGTCAACGTTTTTTTTTGGGGGGGGGGGTTGTTTTTTCATGACCTGGTCATCTGGACATTTTACAACCTCTGTTTCACAGCTTCTCTACACATTCATTTATTTGAATGACCAGTGCAACATATCTATGTGTTAATGGCAGTGTGAGGGATCTTCTACCAATAACACTGAAGTGACAAAGTGCATTATGAACCACAGCAACCTTCTTATCTCACAAACAGGCTAGTCACACTGAACAGAGATTTACCCCAGATCCCCTGGCAGTGTAAGAATATGGAGAAACTATGGATATGGAGATACTATATATAAAGTTAGAACATAGTTTTCCTCTCTTTACCTGAAAGCATTTATTATAACAAAGTTCAGTGAAAATAATGTCCATGACTGGGCTTTTTTATATGAGTGGCACTAACAATGGATATGTATGTTACTTCTGCTTGAGGCTTGTTCCTGTCTTTACTGCAAGTCCAAGATACACCAGAAACAGCCACATGGATTTTATCATGGGGTTACAGGTGATGCATCTATCTCCCACCATTACCTCAACCCTATAGTATTACAGTGTGTGTGTGTGTGTAGATAAATATTACTATGGTACATACCTAATTGCACTGTCAGGTATGAGTTTTGTCTCTCCATTCTCACACTGATACGTGAAGGACAAAAGCTAACAGGAGCTGGAAACATTTCAAGTCAGAACACAGTATACACAATGATTACAAAGTGTGTAGTCTGTCCTGCTGAGAGGTGGTCTGCTATCTCACTGTCTTCACATCACTCAACTACTCTCCTCTGAATCGCGCTACAGAACACAAACATAGTCTAATCTTCTATCAGGGAAAAAAGCCATTGTAACCATTTGATGATGTAAATCTCATTAAAATCATGCAATTATTTATTAGCACCTTGATGTCCTTAACGTGGATGCCTCTTTCATGCACTCCCACAAGAGAAAAGTCACACAATTATACCCTTTCTCTCATCTGTTGTAGTTAAATGCAGACATGTCTAACATATTCCCTCGTCTCTAGGAAAAAAGTGATCTCCAGTGCCTTCAGTATAATGTTTATTCCACAGTTCAATGTGGAAGACAAGTCATTCTGTTCTGTGGGAATTTACTCAGAGTTCTGTCAGTACGCGGCAGCAGAAGGAACCCATATTCCCCTGCCGCTCTTTATTCTGCATGTGTGAGGGACTGAGTGAGACACTAATGTTTAATATATTATAAAGTTCGAACTTGAAAGATACTTTCAAATAAATAAAAGCCAGATCTCTGTCTCTTTTTTCCCCACTTATTGTTCCATTTCCTCCCCATAGTCACCTTTCTTTTTTTCTGTTTTCATATAGTCTTTGATAAAACATTTCTTATTGCTGGCAGAGTTACAGATGAAGGCCTTTCCAAATACATATTTTACTTCAGAGAGCCAAAGCGGTTTATTTATATTATAGTGGAGTATTACATTGGCCCTGCAGGCCCATCCTCTCAGGCCACCCAAGGGAGGACCCATGGCAGTGAAAGATGTATGGTAGGCATAGACAGATGAAGCGAAGTGACTGCGAGTCAATGCCGCTAAACCCTCTATGATCTTTTATTTCCTTTCATTTTACACATTTTCTCTCTCTGACAACCGCTCACAGGCCTTAAGTCATGAGTGAAAGAGGGGTGGGACAATTCCTCTACAAAGTGTCCACACAGATTCGGATCAACCCGCCCTTAGAGAGCATTACAGTAACCAATACGGACATGTTTCCAAACCTACATTGAGCTCGTTCTTGAAATTGAGGCCACATACGCACATGGAAATAAATCAGACAGGCTGGATTATGAAATCCCTTTGTGTCTAATGTTATATGACACATTTTGCAGCACTTACGAATACTTCTCACTCTCTGAGTGCTGTTTTGAGAGCTGGGACCCATTTGCACCGAATGGGTCCATTAAGTGCCAAGTAACTTTATTTGTGCCTGTTTTAGATTACATACATCTTCTTCTGTGAGTCCCAGTTGGTACAGTTAATTCCTTATTAAGAGCAGAGGAGCCAGAGGCTGGTGAGTGATTGGAAAGTGTGCAGTCATTTCTCCTTCATATAACCATAAATGTTTAAGTTAAAGAGACAGGAAAACACTACAGCAAGCATTTGAGCTGAAACATATACTCGTCCTCGAAAGATGCCAGTAAGAGCTTACCTTGATTGATTTAGGCGTGAGAATGCATATCACTTTACAATAAGATCAACTAAACCAGAAGCTTAAGTACAGTGCTCTTTCAGTCCCATCAACACTTCACTGAAGCACAGAGCAGGCAAATGTGCTGCACAGTTTTCACCTCAATGCTCCTTGTGTAAATGGATTAAACCGAGGCCACACACCTTTAATTCATGAGTGTTTCACCTCTTCACCATGATATTGCACTGTGATCCATTTGATCCAATTCATACTCTTCGTATACAGTGAACTCACGGACCTGCACAACCTGGATAAAATGGCCAATGACAAAGAACAAATATCTTGTACTTGAGTTAAAGAACGGTTACCCTGATGAAATATTGTTCCAGTTAAAAGCACTCCTAAAAAGCATTGAATGTATTCAAGAATTAGTAATATTCTTGATCTGTAAGTACAAGTATGTCTATCAATCTTGTTCCACACTTGGTACGACTCTATCATTGAATTAGTAAGTTCTTACCTTGACGTTGTGGCAAATTATAGTCATGTTATAGTTATAGTCCCCAAATTATCGGATGGGGCAAATTATAGTCATGTTGTTGCTTTGTGAACCAGTTCTGCAGCTTCACTTAACATAATTGTTTTAGAAGAATGATCCTGCACAAATCAGGCATCATAATGAAAAACGTCTCGGGCTACTTATGTAACCATGGTTCCCTGAGGGGAACGAGACACTGCGTCCTCTAGGGGTTGCTATGGGGAATGCCTCGTCGTGACCCGTGTCTGAAGCCTACATTGAAAAAACACCAACTTGTTTGGCCGGCGACAGCCATGACGTCACTACCGTCGCAACTAGTACAAAATAGGCGCCGGTAGCGCACATAATCACTTCTTCGTCTGAAGCTTGTGTCCTCAGCATGGCACAAAAACTAGAGGACGCAGTGAACCATGGTTACATAAGTAACCCGAGATGTTCCCTTTCGTGGAACTTCGAACTGCGTCCTCTAGGGGTCGCTATGGGGAACGGTATACCCACGCTGCCATGCTGAGGGGAGTGCAAGCCAGAACCATGGCGAGCCACTAAGCACCAACTACACCATATCACTATGGGAGTTGCCCCTGTCCTGGACTAGACGGCTGTCAGTGACATTACTCCCTACGGCCAGAAGCCTAGGCTGCCAAGGGACACTACTAGAGCCTCACAGACACGGGTCACGACGAGGCGTTCCCCATAGAGGACGCAGTTCGAAGTTCCACGAAAGGGAACAACATTTTTTTTTTCTCAGATGTAATGGGAATATTAAAATATCATGCAATGTTAAAAGAAAAAGCTTTCCAAGTTCAAATAAGATGAGAACATATACCTAACGAATATAAAAAATGTTAAAATCTATCAGTATCCATTAATCAGCGATTAGATAAATGTAAATATACCTAAGTTAATCCAAACTAAGGCCAAATTTCAGGCAGTCTTTTTTTCTGATGTTATTAGGCAAAAGTCCTTCTGAAATGTAGTTGAGTAAAACATAAAGATGGCATATGTTGTAGTTAAGCCAATGCTTCCCAAATTAAAATATTCTGATAAACACAAATGCCTGAAAAAAATTTACTTAAGTACAGTAACAGATACTGAAAATAAATAAATAAAATGTCCACCATGGATTAAATCTGACAAGAAGAACAGGCCAGTTTCATACCTGAATGAAGCAGGTACACACTTAGCTCAAAAGACTGAATAAGTTGGGTATTGCTGCAGATGCAAGTCTTGTAACACATATACATATAATCAAACTTATTCTTACATTAAAATAAGAGAGTTTCAAGGTTTTGCAATAAAAATAAATCGCAGAACAATTTGCATTTATTTGTAATTCAGTACAACGAAACATAAGCTCATAAGTAGCAATGTACTACATTTGGAGAAAATGCAGAAGATAAATCAAAAGGCAAACGGCATTCACATTTACAAGGCCCCGCAGTCTGTCTGTCAACCCAAGGCAGTGCGAACGAGAAGAGGTCCTTAGTCTGGGTCAGGTAAAGCAAGGCTCAGCTGATCTGAGCACTACAGAGCAGGGCTGATGCTAGCACAGTCTGACAGTGTAATGGATACTGCTGAATGAAAAGCTGATAGATTTTCTGTCGATCCCATGCCACTGTTTGCTGCAGCTGGGCCTCTTCTTCCATCCTACACTGACATTTCACGAGTTCACGCTTACATATAATTAGCTGAAGTATGGTAATGCATATTTGGCGTGCTGTCCGGGGAAGGGCTCCGAGCTCGGGAATGGCCCGAACCTAGAGTACCCCCCCAAAAAGCAATTGAGGAAAGGACAGCCGCCAGACTGAAGAACCCCCCCAAAATAAGCACTGAGAACTGGCGGGGGCAGATGTTTCGAGAAGTCGCCTGGTTGGCAAGCCGGAAGAGCCTACGTACTCCGGGGTAAGCAATTTATGCGTTGGAAGGGTAGGCCCTACCGGCTGTTGGTATTGGACTACGTGGTTTGGGGCGCCCGGTTGGGAGGGCTCGAGCCGATGCTCAACGGGAGCTCACATTGTTGGAACGGGTGAGCCCTACCGGCTGATGGGGGAGGAGCAGCGTGATTGTGTATTTGCCTCGACTGGAATAGCTTGCGGTGTCGGCGTACGGGGCCTACTGGCTGACAGGCCCCTGCTAATCAGTGGGCAGAGGGCAAAAATGGCTGACCGAGAGGGCCCATGAAGCCTCCGACTGGAGATCAAGACTTAGGACGACGGACGTGTGGGTCCTCTCGGTTTGGCAGATAAAAAGGCTTTTGGCCGTCCGCCAAGGAGTACTCTTGCGACACCCGACGGGAGATCAATACTCATGGCCTCGGATGGATAAGTCTCGCTTGCGGGCGGCAAGTATAGAAGCCCAACCGGGTGTACTCTCGCCGACATCTGACGGGAGATCAATACTCGCTGCATCAGATGGGTAAGCCTCGACGGGCGGGGAGAGAGAAAAGGAAAACCCGATGGGGTATCAGACTCAGTACATCGAACGGGTAAGCCTCGCAAGGCGGGGGGAAAAGACTTGAGGTTAGCTGAGAGGGTTCTGACAGCGTTCGGCGGGAGGTCGAGACTCGTGGCGTTGGACGGCTAAGCCTCGCCAACCGTTGAACGGAAAGTAAAGATATTTGTGGCAGAGAGACTCTTGCCGACGTCCGAAGGGAGCTCAATACTCACGGCATCATACGGGTAAGCCTCTCCGAACGTAAGACGGAAAGGTAAAGTTGTCTGGCCAGGAGGCTCTCGCCGACATCCGACGGGAGCACACGGCATCGAACGGGTGAGCCTTGCAGACCGTAGAATGGAAAAGGTAAGGTTGTCTAGTCGGGAGGCTCTTGTCGGCATCCGATGGGAGCTCAATACTCACAGCATCGGACAGGTAAGCCTCGCTTACCTGTCCGATGTCCGATGTCCATCCTCGTAGGATGGAATAGGGAAGTTTTTTTTTTTTTTTACACCGAGTGATTACGTTAGATGGTTTGATGACCAATGAGGGTGTGGTGGGCTTTTTTGATGTGAAACTGGTTATTTCTGATAAGCTTCTGAAGACCATCTTCCTAGAGTTTGTATCTGCTGCTTGGAGAGGCCTTTTTTGGGCTGCTGATGTTGCTGCCCAGATGCGAAAAGAAAGGCTGGAGAAATTCTTTGCTGTGATGCCCGACAACTGCAGGACTGATCCGAGAAATTTTTGGAACCAGAAGCGAGTGACGGGTTTTTTTGGAGTCGTCTAAAAATAGTGGTTCATGGGGGAATTGAGCCTGAAAATTTATAAGGCGGAGGTACTCGAAGATGGACTGGTATGGTTGGATTGGAGAAGAGGGATTAAAAATGTAGCTGAAATGACCTTCTTGGCTTGGTCAGTCTTGCTTTGTTTGATTAAGAAATAAATTGTTTCGCTATCGAGTACGGTTAGGTCTGAGACGTCGGGTTGATTTTTTGGATCAAATTTGGAAGAGATAGTGAGTTCCAAGCATCTAAGAATACCGAAAAAGGTTAGAATGAGCATGGCGTTGAGTGTGCAGGCTGTACTGAGAGGCTGGTAACCTGTGTGGAAGGTGTGGATACATTTTGTGAGAATGTCTAACGTTAAAAGGTTGTCTAGCTGGGAGGCTCTCGCTGACGTCCGATGGGAGCTCAATACTCACGGAATCGAACGGTAAGCCTCTCCGCACGTATGACAGAAAGGTAAAGTTGTGTGGCCAGGAGGATCTCGCCGGCATCCGACGGGAGATCAAGACTCATGGCATCAAACGGGTAATGCCGGGTTCACTGCACAATTTTAGCCCGATTTTTTTCACTCGCCGACAGGTTTCGCGAAAATCGCCGATAAATGCCCAAAATCGGAGGCAAATATGTGCTCCTTCACGCGAGTGGCAATCACACCATGTGAATTATCGAAGACGCAATCTGAGGGAATCGCTGACGCATTGCTGACGCCCGTGAAATATTTGGCATGCTAAATATCTGGAGCTGTCGGCAATTTCCAATCATGCTGTGTGAAATGAGTTCTGACTGAAACCCATCGGCAATGACCTACAGCCAATGAGAGCCCAAGATACAGGGCAGCGGGAAGTTCGGGAAGGAGGTCCGCGATTGCCGCCAGGTTTTTTTTATGTCGGCAGGTTGAAGCGATCTCAGTAACGTGATATTTAGGCACTGGAATGTGAATTGTACGAGGAGAAAAAATTATTTTACTGGGGGACCCCCTCGAAAGCAATTGGGCTATTTTCAGACTAGTTTTGAGTAGTAATTGGGTGGGTTTTGTAGCGAAAACCTGGCAACCCTGCACCAGACAGAGCTGTCGGTGATTTTTCGCCTTGTGTATCCTCCTGTCGTCATTCCATCATGCAGTGTGAACACAGCAACAACTGAATGCTACCCCAGATAGTCGTGCAGTGTGAACTCGGCATAAGTCTCGCCAGTAAGTTGAAAAACACATTCACTTAAGGGGGAAGGCTCTCGCAGCATCTAACGGGAGTTCAATACTCGCGGCCTCGGACAGGTATGCTTCGCCGGTAGTCGGACGGAAAGGCAAGGCTTGCTTGACCGGGAGGCTCTTGCAGCATCTGTAAGGGAGTCCCATGCTCAGAAAAATTTGAAGTGTCTAAAAGGGTAGATGCTATGAAGATTATTTTGCGCAATTTTTTGATGAATCCAATAAGCTGCTTCTTATAACACATCAGAAAATCTTGGTGCTGCTTTACATCTGCAAGTTAAGCGCACGACAAAATAGAATTTCCTGTGCCAACGTACCCCAAATAAGTGCTGTGAATCTGGATACCTGGACAATTTTCAATCTGGTTTTCGACCGCATCACAGCACAGAGACAGCACTCATTAAGATAATAAATGATATTCGCTTAAATTCTGAATCTGGCAAAATATCAGTGCTGGTACTACTAGATCTCAGTGCTGCGTTTGATACTGTCGATCATAACATACTACTAGAGAGACTGGAAAACTTGGTCGGGCTTTCTGGCATGGTAATTAAATGGTTCAGGTCATACTTAGAAGGGAGAGGTTATTATGTGAGTATAGGAGAGCATAAGTCTAAGTGGACGTCCATGACATGCGGAGTCCCACAAGGCTCAATTCTTGCACCGCTCTTGTTTAGCCTGCAATTCTTGCACCGCTCCCACTAAGTCAAATAATGAGAAAGAACCAAATCGCCTATCACAGCTTTGCAGATGATACATTTCTTACCCCAGAATTTTCCTAGTAGCCACTCCAATGCGCTAATGCGAAACTGAGAAGGCGGGGCATCAAAAAAGCCGAAGCGGGGAAGCAAGTGAGGCTTTGCTGCGGTGAGATCTGGGGCGTGGCCCAGGCTCGTTGGTGGCCTGCCGCTGCGACCCAGCACTTAAGGAGAGCCGGGTCTTGTGCTGGGCGATGGTGGTGTCGAGCGAGGCGAGTTCGGGGCCTTGCGAACTTTGCTCGAAATATTGACCGCTCTGCTGGAGTAGATTTGGGAGTGAGGTTGTCTGATTGCTGGGAGATGAATAACTTGGATAGTACAGATCCACTTTGTTTACCCTTCGCGAGGACGGTACGTCGGAATTAATCCGCGCTTGCCTCAAGCTTAAATGTGGTCCACTTTCCGATTGGAGGAATTGTAGGCTTAGTCAAAAGATAAGATGTCAGGGGAAAAACGGAAGTGACGCCGATAGAGGCGAGGTTAAGCCTCGGCGTCGTGGAGAGCATGTGGCTGGTCGAGCAGGGAGCAGTGGCCGCGATGAAGCCTGGAGCTCGGCGGCGGTGTCTGGCGGAGAACGAGCAATCCTGGGGCCGGCAGATTGCCCGGAGAACCGAAAAATCCCCAGTATAGGTCTCATCGTTTAGCTGGGAGAAGCGGAGTCTGAGATATAATGGCAAAAGGTGCAAACCAAATGCCGATAACCGTCAATGGATAGAGGTAAGTCAGCTGTATTTATATCATGGTGTTGATTAACTTGAGTGCGCTCAACCTGTGTTAATTAGGCTAAGTATCTAACGCGCTCCTCCCAAACCTTGCTAATAAAACATCATATGACTGCAAATATTGAGTGCTTTGGGGAAATGGTTCCTAGAGACAAAAAGCATTTTATTCTTAAGCACCACTAAACGATACCCATTCCAAACTTTAAAGTGTGCTCGATGAGCAATATTTCACATGCCAAAAAGAAAAAAACCCTAATATATCTCAATTGACTGACAGAACTCATAAAGAGTACTTCTATGACATGATAAACAAAAATCAGAATCAGAAAGAGCTTTATTGGCAAGTATGTTTGCACATATAACCCTGTAATGCTGCCGTGTGTTTTGAGTTTGAGCTCCGTCAAGTTAATTCTTTGTCGTCTAATTTTTTATCTTAAAATCAATTTTATACACCATCATTTTCGTTTCTATAACGTGTGAATATATCCCCTATCGTATTCCACAACAAAAACCATCAGAGCGCCTTCTTATCACTAGTTCCATTTTTGACTTCCCGAGTCCGCTAATAGCATATAGCCCGCTAGCATCACCAGCGTGTTTGCCGCTAATCTCGCTTACATTACTAATACACTATTCACTGTTACTTGCTTTAATGGCGGATGTGTGTCTAACTTTGAGTGCAGGTGAGGACATGTTCGAGCTGCATTTGGTGCAGCTCGAGCTGGAGGCCGTGGAGAAGTAGATCCGTGACCTGGTGGCGAAGCAGACCCAGCTGAGAGAGTGGAGAGCCGTGCTAGAAACATCCCAGGCTGACGCTCACAAGTCCGAGGTAAGTATACAGCGCGCTG
>NW_015506742.1:316610-335956 GCF_001515645.1 Sinocyclocheilus grahami
TATTGACACACTATTTTCCTAATTAATGCTGTTCAGTTGCTTTGACACAATCTGTATTGTTAAAAGCGCTATATAAATAAAGGTGACTTGACATACAATGAATTTGTTATAGTGTCACAAGCTTCCAGTACAGGGAGACAACAACAACACACAGATAATAAAAATAAGATGTGAATAAAATACACATTCATAAATATAAACCACAAAAAATAATAAATTGTATGTACAGGTGTGCTATAGATAGAATAGGAATAGAATAAAATAAAGTTGTAGGGATGTACTAGGATTTAGGGTGATGAAAACGTATAAGGTTATTGCACATACTTTAATTGCACAATGGGAGAACATTAACTGTTCATGAGGTAGATTGCCTGGGGAAAGAAACTGTTCTTGTGTGGGGCAAGTAAGTGTTCAGTAATGTCCTTCAGATAAGCCAACACCAACCTCTCAAATGTCTTCATGACCACAGACGATAGGGCCACATGGCTGTAGTCATTAAGTCCTGTTATCTTGGGTTTCTTTGGGACGGGGATGATAGTCGAGCATTTGAAGCAGGCAGGGACTTCGCACAGCTCCAGTGATCTGTTGAAGATCTTTGAGAAGACGGGGGCCAGCTGGTCAGCGCAGGTTTTCAGACAGGCTGGTGTCACACCATCTGGGCCTGGTGCTTTTCTTCTCGTGATCTTTCTGAAGACCGGGCGCACATCATACTCACTGATCTGAAACGTAGTAGTGTGGTAGAGGGGGGTTGCAGGTGGTGTTGATGGTTGTGTGGAGAGATATTCAGAGCGGGTGTGGGGTGTTAGACTGGGAGTTTCAAATCTACAGTAAAACTCCTTCAGGTCTTCAGCAAGTTGTTGATTGGCCTCAGTGCTGGGGGATGATGTCTTGTAGTTGGTGATGTCTTTCAGGCCTTTCCACACTGATGCAGGGTCATTGGCAGAAAACTGGTGTTCTAGCTTTTTAGCGTAGTTCCTCTTGGCCACTCTAACCAGCCATATTTTCATGTTAAAGGGCAATTTTATGATACTGACTGACGGATTTTCAGACATTCCAAGTTAGACTATTTTTTTTCTAAATGTGATTGTTCCTAATAAATACACCTGAAGAATCAAACGCACATAATTCAAAGTGCGTTTGTGAGCTTCTGACCCATTTAGCCAAACCAGATGAGCTGTTGAGTAAGGCCGTAAATTTGTTTTAAAGAACAGTCACGTGTCCTGTGGAGAGAGGCCACTCCACATCCACAGGACAGCCTGTGCTACTTAGCTGACTGCAGCCTCAGCACAAGAATTTAAAAGAAACAGTTTCCCGATAATCAGGGCAGACACAAGAGGTAACCTCACAATCCATCTGCCCACACACCTGCCAGCACATGTCTGTTCCTTACACTCATATTGCTCTGGCATGGGCTTTGCAAAGGGAGGTGTCTAAACATCTGGCACCAAGTCATAATCAAGACCAGAGGACCAGGACGTCACCCCTGTCTGAACTTGGACAGGATGTGTGATGAAGGTTTGGGACACCTTCAGGCAAGTCAAAATAGATTTAGAAGACTTTTTAATTAATGAATTCATGAGCTAAAAACAAAGACAATTGGGAAAGGGATGATAACAAATGTTCACAAGTAGTAACAGTAGTAAAGATGTTAGACAAACATCCAACTAAAACATTTCAGAAGAAAAACATTTAGAAAACATGTATAAATAGCTTTTTTTTTGTGCTTTTGAGGACATTATTAAATAACAGATAACTTTGTACAAACATTCTGTTAACACTGGAAGAACATTTGCTCATAACTTTGAAACAACCTTGCCAGAACATTAGCCAAAGTTCAGAGAACATGCCATGTTAACTGTTAAAGGGATAGTTCAGCCAAAAATGGAAATTCTGTCATTATTTACTCACACTCATGTCATTCAAAACTTGTATGACCTTTTTTGTATAACTTGTATAACACTTTCCAAAACATTTTCTACAGGAACGACTTGAGGGTGAGTAACTGGTGACATAATTTAAATTTTTGAGTAAACTATCCCTTTAAAGGACATTCTACTCTATGAATGTGAAGCCTAATATTCTTGCTTTTTTTCTTTATAAGAGGTAATATCATCATCATGTTCTTGAGTCCTTCATAAATTAAATACAGACTTTACACTGATTTTTGTTGGAATCTGTCAAAATGTACAGTACCTTTAAAACTTGAGAAGAACCTCATTTTGAACGAACGTACAGTCGCCAGCTCATGTTCATGTGTTGAGACAGATCCATTCAGTGTGCTACAAATGTCAAATTATTTTTTTACACAAAAAGGTGAGATTGCAGCAGTCATGTTAATGTACTTGCATGTACATGTCTGACTCCATACTGATTGATCTGGTGCTTGAATTGACTCGAGCTGCTAAAAAGGATTCAGAGATGTTCATGCTGCTGAGATAAGATGAAATTATCAAAAACCAACTCAACACATTCTTATTTATACACAAACATTCAGCCAGATACATGACACACATTTCGCCAGATATACTGTAGCAAAAGGTATGCATGTGGGAACATGCCGCTGTGCAATTTGATATTTTTTCATGGAATTCATTTGAATAAGAAAATTTTATTTTTTGTGCACTAATATTTCCTGTTTAAAGGGCTGCACTCAGTGGTTGAGCTCTCTGTATGTTAAAAAGCACACGTCCCGCTTTTTATTAAAAAAAATAAATAAATAAAAATGTGTGACTGCATTAATTCATTTGAATACAAATTGAACCAGAGCACACTGAGTTTGACTGTAGGCAGAACTGAAAGCTTTTGACAGCTGTATGCAAAATACTTAGGAAGTCTGAAAAAAATGGACAAAGTTGGCTGAGAACAGTGAGTGAGAGGTACAGAATCTGTCTGAGTGAGCGAAGGGAGAAACTGATAGATTTGGGTCACTTTTAGAGGATGCGTGTGTCGTGTGTGCGTGTGTCTCTGGAGATGTTGTGAGTATATGTTCAGAGAGCAGCCGTCCTTAGTTAGAGTCAGTATTAACACAATGCTGACAACAGGTGCATAATACATTAGATCTATTCTGAAAGGAGTAGTTCACCCAAAAAATGAAAAGGTGGTCATCATTTACTCAGCGCCATGTTGTTCCAAACCCTTAAGACTTTTGTTCATCTTTGTTAATATCCACAAATGAAGATAATTGAAATATTATCCCATCCTTTTTGTCCATCCACTGAAAGTCCCCCTGACCAAAAAGACATCATAAAATAATCCAAATAATCAAACCAAGACCAAATAATTCAAGTATACTGAAGAGACATGATATCACACATAATCATTGATCAATGTACATACATAGAGCTCATCACGTAACATGAAACCAACTTAATCATACCTGCTTGACACGCTAGAACAAACCTCAACCATCAATCAAGCATGTATGAGCTTCTGATTACCATATTTGACTAACTGTATATGTGTTAAAATATGTGTGAACTATGTATATGTGTTAAAAATGTTCATATGTGAAGCCCAAATTATATGTTTATCATATATAGGCATCTGGTCTCTTAACAAGCTTCATGTGGAATTTTTTTTTCTCTTTATGAACTGATTGAACCAACAACAATTTGGTTGTGTGGAGGACATTCAGTGGAGGGACAGAAATCTCCTATAGGTTCCATTAAAATATTTTGAAGATGAACAAAAGTCATGAGGGTAAATAAATGATGACAGAATTTCCATTTTTGGGTGAACTACCCTTTATATATTTGGTGACAGTTTAAAAATCAACCATGACAAGTGAAGGCTAATTCACACTGCACATTTGTCTGCTTTTGTTAGATCAGTGTGTTTTCCTTGCATCTGTTGCTGTTGGTTGGCGGTATTTTCCCCCAACTGAACGTGTTCAATCAGAGTTTGTTGGGTCGTGGAATGCCGTGAGAAGCAGCTGAATAAGACATACTGTAATCAGGTGATCCATTTCATCAGGTCGCCATTTGTGTGAATTGACCTTTACTATAGAAATAAATAAAAAAATGCCTTTATATTGTCTACTTCTATAAATTTTGATTGAATGCATCAAAATGATATATGCATCACCTATGCACATTTAAAATTAATATAAGCTCTGGTACTCTGAAAGATAAATTAGTGTTCTCGTTTTAAAATAAAATCGTATCTTTCTCTGTCTGTAAAATGCCTTATTTTATCATTTCATTTCCAGAATGAAATGAGCAAGCAGTCCCAAACCAGTCATACTTAGTTTAACCCATTTAAGAGATGAAAGAAAACCACAGAGGTTGTAACCAACAAGCAATTGAGAATCTGGAGATTCTTTTTATAAATTCAGATTTTAGACTCCATCATTAATTCCTATGAAAATAAAATAAAAATCAATGTGAGTTCAAGTTGGTCTATAGTAATTAAATAATACTGTTGCACAACTTGAATGAATAAAGATACGGGTGACATTCTGGCCCAGTTTGCCTTTTTGTATGCACACTTGACCATACTTTCTCTCTCACACGAGTGGACTGGCCTTCCTCTGTCAGTAATGACACATCTGTGCTAACAGTTGGTGGGCTTTCACTTTATTGCATATTAAAAGATGGACTGAATAATATATACTGCAGCACACATCATTCGGGTAATTAGAAGTATGCTAAAATATGGCTGTGTTGCCAAAAGGATGAACAGTGGAATTTCAGTTAATAATCAGACATAAAAAATAAAAAAGCAGTATCACAGTGTGGCCAATTACTACAGGATGATATGGTTCTGTGGTGTTTCAAGACATTAGTATGAGTGCTAGGAATCAACAAATATACAATGCGGTCCATTGCGGACATACTTTTCGATGTATTATAGCATGATACTGGACCGCATTGTATATTTGTTGATTCCTAGCATTCATACTAATGCTGTCTTGAAACACCACAGAACCATATCATCCTGTAGTAAAAGCACAGCAACAGATCACCAACGTTCTGAACCTCTGGCCCGTGAGGGAAGAGGTAATAATAGATACCAAGTCCTGAGTCTCCAGCTTCAAGGCAGCAACAGATACGACCATGTTCTGAGCCTCCAGCCTGCGAACAAAGAGATAATCTATGTTCAGACTTCATTCAGAGTCTTCGTCCAGCGAAACAACAACAGATGCAGCACATCCTGAGTCTCCATCCTAGAGAGACAAAGCGGATAGCCCAAGTTCTGAGGCTCCGGCGAGCAAACCTTCACTCCAAGGTACCTTTGCTTGCGTGTTCCAGGCTAAGGACCTTCTGCACCTACTCCAGGGCCACATCTGTGTGTTCCAGATTCTAGGACCCTTTGGTGCTCCAGGAGATCAGCATCCTCAAGTGCTTTGTGTTCAAGGCTGTCGAAATGGATTCCTGCTCCTTTCCCCACTGTATTGTTACCAGCACAACCAGTGGATGTGCCACCGCCACCGGACTGCTCATTTGACCACAGAGAACGTAAATATCACTTATCCAAACCTCTTCCAGAGACCGTGGCATTGTTAGACATTGCAACACCCAACATAATCACTTGCATTGTATGCATCTTATGCACTTTATTCCTATTTCATTTATGGTATTCATTTAGTAGTTGTTGATTACTCTTGTCTATCTTTTGTTAGTAAAATATATTTTATTACACTTGTGTCTTCCTTGTGTTGATGATACAGAAAGAGGTTCTACAAGTTAGAGATCCCACCAATCTTTCTTATGTAATGTACTCATAACCACACCTTAAGTGACATGTGATCCAAATATCATAACGTCCTTGGTGACGCAAGTATCCATCACTACAGTATTTTGCCTCCCTAGGTTGGCGAAAGCAAAATTCACTACACCCCCTGCCTCTTTTTCTCTCTGTAGGTAACTGATGAAACATCGGTCTGCATGATTGTGGGCTTGTTTGGGCCACCATGGAGTGAAAATTGGCATCTTTATTTTTAGAGGGGCATTCGTTACGTTTGGATGCGAGACTGTTGAAAAAGAACTGGATGACTAATTAAATGAATGTCTGTGCCATTTAAGTGATGAAAAAAGATTCCAGCGTTAAAAATCTCCAGCTGCGATCACCACGCAACACAAATCCAGGGCCAGAAGTTCTCCACAGACGTGGTTAGGTAATAACAACGTTCGGCGCACCAGCGGAACCAGCACCAAGCAAAGCCCCTGTGGGCGGCTACTGTGCAAATCAACAGGATTGTTTGAAAAACAGCTGGTGTTTCACAGTTTGACACCACTAGCCTCTGCCTCCTCCCTTTCTCGTTCTCTCTTGCACAAACCATAAGAACACAAACATTAATTTCATTCATATTTTCTTGGTTTAACACCAAAAGCACTTCTTAGCTGAAATTATAGGTTTTTAGTCACTTCTTTCATTATCAAGGATGATACTGTTTACTGTGTTTCCTTCTGTCTACCAAAGAAAAGCATTAAACATGGTGGATTGCAGTGAGGCAGACACAGAAGAAGCGCAAACCTCCAGGCCAGTCACACTTTTACAAGACAGAACTCTGCTATCAGTGCGTTGTTTACGTAAAGTTAGAGTGGAAAACTAGCATTCTCTTAGCCATGAGAAGCCGAGGGATAGTTCAACCAAAAATAAAATGCTGTCATCATTTGCTCACTCTCATTCCATTCCAAACCTGTATGACTTTTTGATGATCATCCTGTATGAGCATTTGAAGATGTTTTTTGTCCATACAATATGTCAGTGGGGTACAAAACAACATTTATTTTCATTATATGGACATACATAAATCAATCAATCAATCAATCAAGGTGACATTTTTTCAGAAGACAGAAGAAAGAAAGCCTTGCAGTCATGCAACGACATGAGAGTGAGTAAATGATGAATAAACTATTCCTTCAAGGGGGAAAAATAATATATTGTGGTTCAAATGGAACCTTTTTTCTCACATAAGCAGAGAACTTATGGTTCGGCTGAAAGCTTGTAATACCTGTGGTGTGGTTGGCATTGAATCAGTTTCAACCTTCTTTTGTTATGGTTTTACCTGTTAACAGTGAAGCTGGGATACTGTCATTCAGGAGACCACCTAACTGAATATGGCATCAGACCTTATCATTCATCCGTGTAATAAGAAGTTGCTGTGACAGGTCCTTCACTTTGGTGGGACTCTTTGCTTCTCCGCTGTCACTTCAGTCAGATAATGAAGTTGGCAGTGCTTGGCCTTGTTTCGTGGATGTACAGCTCATTAGTGTCAAGCTTGTAATAGTCTTCTGTCTCTTTGAAATGGCAGATGAGGATTAATACCCTGCACCATTAAAGCAGGAATAGGCCTTGGCACTTTTTGGTGACCCTTTAAGAAAGCTAAAAATCTGATTGGGTATTGACATGCAATGGGTCTCCAGATAGATTCATGGATTCAAAGGTGTCACCTAGGTACCAGTGGAAATCTATTTGAGCTAAAAATGGGAAGGCTTTGGGTTATCTCGCTCTCTCTGCGTATTTCTCTCTCTCCTTTATTATTTGTCTTTCATCTAATGTTCTGCTTGACTTCCTGCCGTTGTTCATCTGTGAGATTGAACCTCTGAAACGCTCTGCTGGCCTTGAAACACCACAGAACCATATCATCCTGTAGTAAAAGCACAGCAACAGATCACCAACGTTCTGAACCTCTGGCCCGTGAGGGAAGAGGTAATAATAGATACCAAGTCCTGAGTCTCCAGCTTCAAGGCAGCAACAGATACGACCATGTTCTGAGCCTCCAGCCTGCGAACAAAGAGATAATCTATGTTCAGACTTCATTCAGAGTCTTCGTCCAGCGAAACAACAACAGATGCAGCACATCCTGAGTCTCCATCCTAGAGAGACAAAGCGGATAGCCCAAGTTCTGAGGCTCCGGCGAGCAAACCTTCACTCCAAGGTACCTTTGCTTGCGTGTTCCAGGCTAAGGACCTTCTGCACCTACTCCAGGGCCACATCTGTGTGTTCCAGATTCTAGGACCCTTTGGTGCTCCAGGAGATCAGCATCCTCAAGTGCTTTGTGTTCAAGGCTGTCGAAATGGATTCCTGCTCCTTTCCCCACTGTATTGTTACCAGCACAACCAGTGGATGTGCCACCGCCACCGGACTGCTCATTTGACCACAGAGAACGTAAATATCACTTATCCAAACCTCTTCCAGAGACCGTGGCATTGTTAGACATTGCAACACCCAACATAATCACTTGCATTGTATGCATCTTATGCACTTTATTCCTATTTCATTTATGGTATTCATTTAGTAGTTGTTGATTACTCTTGTCTATCTTTTGTTAGTAAAATATATTTTATTACACTTGTGTCTTCCTTGTGTTGATGATACAGAAAGAGGTTCTACAAGTTAGAGATCCCACCAATCTTTCTTATGTAATGTACTCATAACCACACCTTAAGTGACATGTGATCCAAATATCATAACGTCCTTGGTGACGCAAGTATCCATCACTACAGTATTTTGCCTCCCTAGGTTGGCGAAAGCAAAATTCACTACACCCCCTGCCTCTTTTTCTCTCTGTAGGTAACTGATGAAACATCGGTCTGCATGATTGTGGGCTTGTTTGGGCCACCATGGAGTGAAAATTGGCATCTTTATTTTTAGAGGGGCATTCGTTACGTTTGGATGCGAGACTGTTGAAAAAGAACTGGATGACTAATTAAATGAATGTCTGTGCCATTTAAGTGATGAAAAAAGATTCCAGCGTTAAAAATCTCCAGCTGCGATCACCACGCAACACAAATCCAGGGCCAGAAGTTCTCCACAGACGTGGTTAGGTAATAACAACGTTCGGCGCACCAGCGGAACCAGCACCAAGCAAAGCCCCTGTGGGCGGCTACTGTGCAAATCAACAGGATTGTTTGAAAAACAGCTGGTGTTTCACAGTTTGACACCACTAGCCTCTGCCTCCTCCCTTTCTCGTTCTCTCTTGCACAAACCATAAGAACACAAACATTAATTTCATTCATATTTTCTTGGTTTAACACCAAAAGCACTTCTTAGCTGAAATTATAGGTTTTTAGTCACTTCTTTCATTATCAAGGATGATACTGTTTACTGTGTTTCCTTCTGTCTACCAAAGAAAAGCATTAAACATGGTGGATTGCAGTGAGGCAGACACAGAAGAAGCGCAAACCTCCAGGCCAGTCACACTTTTACAAGACAGAACTCTGCTATCAGTGCGTTGTTTACGTAAAGTTAGAGTGGAAAACTAGCATTCTCTTAGCCATGAGAAGCCGAGGGATAGTTCAACCAAAAATAAAATGCTGTCATCATTTGCTCACTCTCATTCCATTCCAAACCTGTATGACTTTTTGATGATCATCCTGTATGAGCATTTGAAGATGTTTTTTGTCCATACAATATGTCAGTGGGGTACAAAACAACATTTATTTTCATTATATGGACATACATAAATCAATCAATCAATCAATCAAGGTGACATTTTTTCAGAAGACAGAAGAAAGAAAGCCTTGCAGTCATGCAACGACATGAGAGTGAGTAAATGATGAATAAACTATTCCTTCAAGGGGGAAAAATAATATATTGTGGTTCAAATGGAACCTTTTTTCTCACATAAGCAGAGAACTTATGGTTCGGCTGAAAGCTTGTAATACCTGTGGTGTGGTTGGCATTGAATCAGTTTCAACCTTCTTTTGTTATGGTTTTACCTGTTAACAGTGAAGCTGGGATACTGTCATTCAGGAGACCACCTAACTGAATATGGCATCAGACCTTATCATTCATCCGTGTAATAAGAAGTTGCTGTGACAGGTCCTTCACTTTGGTGGGACTCTTTGCTTCTCCGCTGTCACTTCAGTCAGATAATGAAGTTGGCAGTGCTTGGCCTTGTTTCGTGGATGTACAGCTCATTAGTGTCAAGCTTGTAATAGTCTTCTGTCTCTTTGAAATGGCAGATGAGGATTAATACCCTGCACCATTAAAGCAGGAATAGGCCTTGGCACTTTTTGGTGACCCTTTAAGAAAGCTAAAAATCTGATTGGGTATTGACATGCAATGGGTCTCCAGATAGATTCATGGATTCAAAGGTGTCACCTAGGTACCAGTGGAAATCTATTTGAGCTAAAAATGGGAAGGCTTTGGGTTATCTCGCTCTCTCTGCGTATTTCTCTCTCTCCTTTATTATTTGTCTTTCATCTAATGTTCTGCTTGACTTCCTGCCGTTGTTCATCTGTGAGATTGAACCTCTGAAACGCTCTGCTGGCTCTCCACATAGCCGTCATGGATAAAGGTTTGCAGATGGGAAAACAAAGAAAGAAGAAGAAAAAGAAGGAAGGAAGAAGGAAGTTCATTACCGAGGTGATAATGCTGAAAAGCAAATGATTGGCAGCAATGGTCTGAAACTGCAGGCGGTGTTGTCCTTCACACAGTCATGGGCAGGATGCAGTTTCTTCAGCTCAACATTAATAAACCAGTCAGCATTCCTGTTTTCTGTTCTGCAAAATAATAAGTCTGCAAATATATATTCAGCACAAAATAACAACAAATAAAAACATACAACATGAAGATGCCAAACACTTTTATAATTTATTATTTTAATTTAATATAATTTATATGATTTATTTTATATTTATAAAGTCACACACACACAATCAAACAACATCCCATGACCGAGGCAGAAAATCCTTTCATACTCCTCAGGACAAAGAGACAATGAACATAAGCAATAATAGACCTTACGCATCATTAAAAACAATTAAAGACTGAAATACATGCCAGGAGCCATCAGGCTTATACACAATTTAGAATACTAAATATGAAAGCTGTTGAACATCAGTACTGATATCAATATATTGTTTGAGGAGACTTATTAATATAAAATTACTATTTATATATATACAGTGGGTACGGAAAGTATTCAGACCCCCTTAAATTTTTCACTCTTTGTTATATTGCAGCCATTTGCTAAAATAATTTAAGTTAATTTTTTTTCCTCATTAATGTACACACAGCACCCCATATTGACAGAAAAACACAGAATTGTTGACATTTTTGCAGATTTATTAAAAAAGAAAAACTGAAATATCACATGGTCCTAAGTATTCTGTGACTATTCTGTGACTGACTATTGCTGTGACACTCATATATTTAACTCAGGTGCTGTCCATTTCTTCTGATCATCCTTGAGATGGTTCTACACCTTCATTTGAGTCCAGCTGTGTTTGATTATACTGATTGGACTTGATTAGGAAAGCCACACACCTGTCTATATAAGACCTTACAGCTCACAGTGCATGTCAGAGCAAATAAGGGGGTCTGAATACTTTCCGTACCCACTGTATATATATATATATATAAATGTCCACTTAATTATTGTGTTATTTATTAATAATTCCATGAATTAGAGACAAAATGATTCATCATAAAGTATAGGCTGTTTTTGTAGAATCCATATAAATGGACTGCATGCAGACTGCCTACACATTTCTGCTAAAATGTCAGTGCTACTTGAGCTTCTAGAATAGTATTTGCCCACAGCAAACTGTTTTTTTTTTTGTTGTTCAAGATTTACACAATATATAATTGTGGAGGTCAGTGAGGCTAAATGCAGAAGCAATCATTCATCAAGTCCATTCATAGTTTACTGCTATGACATTCCTTCAGTTAAAATATATAGGCCTGCATGTAAATAATGAAATCATATAGTGTAATTTAGATGTATCGCTTTGGCTGGGATTATCTTATTTGATTTGTCTGTCATTATTCAGCTATTCAACTATATACATAGGTATACATATATACTATTTGGTTTAACATTTCACATTACTGACATCAAAAACAAACCATTAAAAATGATCAGATATGTATTTTCTGAAAAAGCAGATGACAGCTGGGATAAGTTTAACCCGGAGGCTTTTTTGCCTGAAGAAAAAATTATTTAGCAACTGTTTTCATTTACTCCCCTTGATATTAATAATTTGTATGGCGAATTGTCATCCTGAACATGTACAGGTAAATTCACATAAATGCATGAGGGGGGGCAGCTTCCTTCATCTTCCCCCTAAATGTTCCTTTATATCTGCATTCTATTTTCTTCATGTTGATGAACTGTATTCATTTACACAGACAAAAATAGCATTTACATAAATAAAGCACTCTGCTTGATATTTAAGTTTCAAGAGCAAAGGACAAGCTAATGGTCTTATAAAACTGTGATACAAGCTAAATCAAGCATTAGACATGTGTCTTATGAACTGATCGTGCTTCACATCTCCTTTGGGATGGTATGCTTGGTTGGCTCATATACCCATTCAGTACATTGTAATTGATTTTCTGGAGTGAATGCTTGAACAGAGGCACCTGCTGGTCCAGATGTCTCTGTTTTTTGACTGAAAAATAACACTCTTTAATAACATGATTGGGAGGCTCTATTATTGTGGGCAGTGGTAGACTAATGGTAAAGTATCTAGGCTACTCATCAGTGTTGCGCAATGATAGGTACAATCCTCAGTATGGTGTGGAAAGCACAACAACAATAATACCACTACATTTTCTCTACAAACACAAAAACACTTTACAGCCTGGTGTGGAAGGAGATCATCACTTTTTGACTTTTGCTGCACTGTACCTGCTGGCTGTAGGTTTTGAAACTTGCAGACGAAATCCAGTTTTTTGTTTGTTTGTTTTTTTTCCGCATGGATGTCATCGACCCCTCTTAACTAATTGGAGAAAAGCAAACATTCCACATTCAGGCGAACAAGCCATAGTCCTGTTTAGCATCAAACATTTTCATTTAATTTGTGTCCACTCAAAGAGCTGCCCTCTCAATCTCCACTGTCAAAATCGATAAATCCATTGAATACCAAATGTCTTGGTTGAATCAATGGAAGACATGATTGTATTAATGGAATTCAAAAATTGATCGGGTATATTTGTAATATACTTAGAGTATTAGACACGCACGTGCAGTTGCCATACTGTATTAAAGCTTTAATAAGGATAAAACCATATATTAAAAGCTCAAACTGATAAGCGATATTAACGATGCCGTTGTTTACAATACAACTGGAGCGCATGCCGCTGAGGTGAGGGGCGGGGCGCTTAGATGTGCACTAGAGGTGGTTTAGCCAATCACAACACACTGGGCTAGCTAACCAACCAGAGCCCATCGCCTATTTCCGAGGGAGGGGCTTCATAAAAGCAGGTAATGATCAGCGTGTTTCTCAGAGAAAGGACAGAGCTGTGTGGAATAAAGGTAAATTATGTCAAAATTATGTTTTTTTTATGAAACGAAGCATTAACACATGTTAGACTGCACCCCATAAACACAATCAAGCCTAGAAAAAAAACAGTAAACCACCCCTTTAATGCACAGCTAGCCGTGCATTATCCTTACATATTCACCGCTAGCAGTTTCAGTAGAGAGCATGTTTCAGTGCAATCAACTTATATAAATATAAATTGTGAATTTAGATGTAAATCAGAATCTCTCTCTCTCTCTCTCTCTCTCTCTCTCTCTACTTGCACAATTGGTGGCTGACTAAATACTTTTTTCCCCCACTGTATATATATATATATATATATATAAATCTGTATAAATAAATGTAATTCGGAATATATAGTTGTACGTCTGTATATATTGATCCAAATCTGGATATATAAATCAGAATATACAGTTATATGTCTGAATATATGTAAGTAAATCAGAATAGTTTGTTAATATAATTTTAAATCTGAATATAAATGTAAATCATGAATATATAGTTATAATTCTGAAACTATAATTGTAAATCAAAATATATATTTATAAATCCTGAACATATAATTGTAAATCGGAATACATATTGTCTACATCTCAATATAATTAAATGGTCATCACAGTGACATTGTTAATCTTTTCTACACAATTCATCATGGCTGAAAGGGATAGGAAAACTGTCAACAACATCATCTGTTTAGAAATAGTGAATTTACTGAGATAATTGCAGCAGCATGTGATGGACAGCAATAATTGCAATAATTAATATAGTACAATATCTGCATTGATACATGTGCAGGATACATAGGCATGTTGTTTTCATAAATAAAGCAATAAGAACATCCGCCTATATTGACATGCCTAATAATGAAGATATGAAGAGTTCAGATGCAAAAGCCTCTAAGGGCCATCTGAAATGTTCTTCAAAAATGAGCATTTTTATCAGGCTCCTATATTTATGTTCAGTTATTTCACTTTAATTGCATAGAAAAAGGACCTATATATTGCCATTAGAGTAAAATTACTGAACCTAAACATAGGAGACTGATAAAAATGTTCATTTTATATGAAAATTTCAGATGGCGCTTAGAGGCTTTTGCATCTGAACTCTTCATATATTTATGTTGAGATGTAGACTATATATTCAGTTTGCATTTATATGCTCAATATTTATAAATATCTATAAATATACATTCTCAAAATTATATAGACAGAATAATAACTATATATTCACAGTTTACATGTATATATTCAAACTTACAACTATATTTTCAGATTTAATTATATTTATTCAGACTTTTAACTATTCAGATTAACTTCTATACATATTCATGATTTGCATTTATATATTTGTCATGGAATCACCAGCCACATCAGATCCTGCAGCTCCACCCACTCGTTCACAATCACTGGGATTCTGATTCACCGCACCTGCCTACACTCATCAAGTCACCCTTTATAATCCCTCACAGTGCCCCACACCATCGTCTGGTCTTGTTGTTACCCTGTATAACAAACCTGGCTACCTACCAGTGCTATAAACTATAAAAGTTAACATATTTTAACAACATAAAAATTACCCAAGCACTCCCAAAAATATTAAATTGCACCTTATCTAGTAACAATTGTAACAATTTTTCTCAGTCTTTTTAAAATGGTGTACATTTTCCTCAGTTCATGTACTAAATTAACTGATGTAGTATTAAATCATTAACTCACTATATGCAGTTCCTTTCCGTCATCCATGACTAAATGTGTTTTGAAATCAAATGTTACTGATACCATAGATAATCGATAATAAAGAATGTGACTGTTGTGCCCCTGACATTGTGAGAATGTCTTACTTTACAACTGTCACCATTTTAATTGACATACAAAAGCAAATTAAGTGAGCTGTGATGTCCATGAGGAATTAATGAATCATTCAAAAGTCTTATAAGTTTACTGAACATGGATCTGCTGCAAAGCATGCATCTCCTGTAATATATAAAAGAACCCCTTCAAGGCAATAAAGCTCTTGTTCCCACCAGAGCAGTGCTGTCTTTTAAAATCACCATCATAATTATTAAAAGCCCCCGGAATGGAAATGTGCAAGCATTTCTATTGTATTTCTTTAGCTTAGGGATACAGACATGATTATCTTTTTACTCATAAGGTGACCTCATTCAATTAAAGAAGAAGTTCAGAAGGACATAGAATCAATGGAGGACCAGAACCAATTAAAAACCGCTAATCACAGATGCATTTTTAAGTGGATTGACTAAGTAGCCATCAATAACAATATCTCCTGCCAAGGGAATTATGCAAGAGACCAAGTTAAGTAAACAAACTCTTAAAGGCATATCTTTTCAGATGTCTCATGAAAGCATGTGGTAAATCTAACCCCCGTATCTAGCTAACAGACCTTTTATAAGCTACATTGTTTAACGTAAAATTCAGGAAAGGAGTGGATACTTATTATTGAAAGTGACACTAAAATGGATACGATATTTCACTACTCAACATTATGTTATCAATTACCATTCCTCCATTAATAATCGTACAATAACCATGGCTTATTGTAACTGTTGTCAATTTTATGCTTTTCTGAAAAAGCAGATCATTAAGTGTTTCGCACACAGTGTCAGTGGATACCCTAAAAATATGCTTATTTAGACAATATAATTGCCTTGGAATGGACACCGTTAAAGGAAAAATTCACTGTAGTTGGCTGCTGTATTGCAAAAGAAACCATGCAAAATTCGGGTCAGGTGTCCTAGAAACATGATTGGCTGGTTTTCAAAATGATTTGATAGTCCGTCAGCAATCATGGACTCGGCAAATCCATGGTAATGAAAAACCACTGGGTTGCTAGGGAATTTAGGGGAACTTAGAAGGCCCTTGATGATGCCTTATTCGTAAGCAATACAATAATAGATGTGCAGTAGCCCACTTTATTTACTTCATTCAACCTATGTTCACTGAGATCAAGATAAAATGTTGAATAGTTTGCTTATAAAGTCCAAAAATGAAGACTACAACAATAAAGACTACACATTTCCTTATACTAAACCTACAATTAAGGAAGCTATGCTACTTTGTATACTTAACAGAGTGCTAAAAATAATTATAACATGGAAAATAAATGAAATAATATGTAATTATGACTTGAGGTGTGTGTGAGTAAGTGAGTGGGTGAGTGAGATATAAAGGTTTGTTCATCTCTGAAACCCCACTGATCAAACTAATGGACTTCAGACCTCATAGAGACACATGGATATGAAGTGAAAATTCTCATTACTTGTAGTGATCACATTTTTAATATAAATTAATCATCAGTATTAAAACGTTGTATTATTGTAAAGTGCCCATTCTCCTTGTCTAGCAATTTCCAAATCCAAATATTCAAATAACAAAATATGCTGAGAGACATTGTGTATGAAGGCGCTTTGATGACACACATCCTACACTCTTAAAAATAAAGGTGCTTCACGATGCCATAGAAGAACCTTTCTGTCTAAATGGTTCCATAAAGAACCTTTAACATCTGAAGAACCTTCACAAAAGGTTCTTTGTGGTGAAAAAAAGGTTCTTCAGATTATAAAAAGATAAGAAAGAGATGGTTCTTTTAAGAACCTTTGACTGAATGGTTCTTTGTGGAACCAAAAATGGTTCTTCTATGGCATCGCTGTGAAGAACCTTTTGAAGCACCTTTATTTTTAAGAGTGTACTGTAAATGGTATTGGAATCGTAATGGAATCAACAGTTCTCAGAGTTGGTCGTTTTCAATCTGTCAATAAAAGGACAAGACTGAGAACAGCTGGCAGCCAATTCTCCTTCCTCTACCCATGAGCCATGTACTTCTCTTTACTCACAAGCCGTGGTGATGGACTGCATGTGCAGTGTACAGAGAACTAACTGATCCAAATGCAAACTGTTCATCTCAAAATATATGTATACTGAGCAAAATTACTTACATTAAATATAAATCATGTTACTGTTTACATTTGAGGACATTCATGCTATGATGCATCTTTCTAAACAAATGTAAAAATCATATAATATTGGCCAAATTTATGCACACTTGGAGTTTGGCCTTGCAACTGTGTAACACAGGTGTCATACACAAAATGTATATTATGCATAGAAGATACATAGAGTTTTTATTTTGCAGTCAATGCAGATGTTGGTCTTTCAGGACACTTTACTGGGGTGTCTTAACTGTTCATGGGAGAGATGGTTGCTCTGTAACATAATAAATTTATCTTCTGCCTCTCCATGCATGTACTACAGTAGAAACAAATGAAATATTTCAAAAGTCTTTAACTACTCAACTACTCAAATCAAAATAGTCGCTGTGAAAAAGCTAAACGTTTAGAAAGGAAAATGCAAAAAAAAAAAATAATATATATATATATATATATATATATATATATATATATATATATTTAGTATTATTATTATTTTTTTTAATAATTGTAATAATAAACAACAAAAAAATCATAATAATAAATAATAAAAAACATCTGAAAATTAAAGTGCACACAGTCAAAACTACTTCTCAACACACCCTGACAGACCTCAGAACAGTTACGAATTGAGAGCATGCTAAAAAATGTACTATAGAATACAATAACTTTACAATAACTATAATTCTGTCAGGACCACTATCGTCAAAATGATAGAGCATAAAGTTTGGTTTGGCGGTATGGTTCTGTTCTGGGCAAAAAACTCCCTGCACATCCATGCAGCCTGTCATGAATGAGCAGGGAGAGCAGCAATAATAATCCCCCTAGGGTTAAGAGAACAGAACAAGGCAGATATCATTAATGTACTTAATGATATTTAAGTGTAACACTTTATTCAAGATAAAGGAGTCTGATTAGCAAGGAATATCAGAAAGCCAAGTCCTGACTGTGGCAAAAGGAGGAGCTGGGGATGGAGGAGTGTAATTTGCTCCTGAGCAAGCTGAAAAGCTGCTGAATAATACTGAATAGAGCTTATATAGGAATGCCGCGATAGGTGTTGTATTCCTATAGGTAGATGTGATCAGCTGATGCAAGCTTGACTCGCGTGACCTGCCAGAACTAAAGCTAATGCTTAATTAAATGTAGAATACAATAGCTTTAACATTTAGAAAACAAATACAATTAAAAAATTATGCAGGTTATTCGATGCATTAAAATGCCATTATTAACAAAATAGCATTTTCACTTTCTCTCCTTATTCTATGTTCAGAAAAGAAAAATGTAATCCCTCCAAAATAACATTCATTAACAAAAAAAAGACATTGCTCTGCCTCAGAAGACCATTTGAGAAAACAACCAAAATACAGCACTCTCTAGCTCTAAATAAATAAATAAAAACACTATGCAAATGCATTGGGGACTGAGAACATCCACACTAGCATAAAAAAAAAACCTTGGCTCCCCTAAAAAGAACGACTAGGCTATATCTGTGCAATACAATCAGCAATCTTGATGCATGACTTTCTTTGTTTCTTAGGCCCCTAACCAAAATAAATAAATAAATAATATAAATATTATTTATTAAATATATAATTTAACTAAATAAATAACATGCACTCAAACACGTTTGAATTACTCGTGAATACAATCAATGTGTTATTTTTTGAAGCAACTACTTTATTATGACCTAAATGCTACAATGTCATTCTGATCCTTTTATGACATCATGTGTGACTCCACAACTCCAAATGATGTGAATGCAGTTCAATCATTTAAGTCTCATTCTCTAAACACATATTGTGTGTCAGCAGCAGCATCCGATATGCAAGAAGCAAGGAAATAGAAGGAAGGCATGAGAAATGGCATGAGCTGCTGTCAACAAATCTGATAGGTCTGCTCTCCAGCACAATAGCGTCACATTTATCCAAGCAATGCGTTGTTGCTTTATAATGTCAGCTGAGTCCTATTCTCAACATGCTGTTTAATTCTTAACCCCTCTTAAGTGCAGAGCTACAGTCACCTTTAGTAAATCAAATGGCTTTGTCAGCATCACCAACATCTACATGAGAAATGCTTAATTAAATTGATATAATTTTAGATGAATGAATGAATGAATGAATGAATCCAATCCAAAAATAAACAAATATATATATATATATATATATATATATATATATATATATATA
>NW_015506742.1:336034-338670 GCF_001515645.1 Sinocyclocheilus grahami
ATATATATATATATTAATGAGGTGGTAATTTTGTGTGAATTCTTATGATGTGATTTGTATGGAAATATAATTTTTTTTAGAAACAAAAATGTATGCAGGAACGTCCATCCCTAACTGTCAGTGTGATGCGAGGGTGAGATTGTATATGTAAATGATACATTTATGAATTGCAATGAGAGTGTTGAAATTATTCAACAACAACAAAAAAATTTAAAATAAATGTGTGGCAACAGTGGAGATCATTGTGTCACTTGCAGTATCATATATGCTTAATATTACCAGCTTATTTAATTATTAGTTTATGTGTGTGTGTGTGTGTGTGTGTGTGTGTATGTTTGCAAAACTGTCTGCCGGTGTTCATAACACTTAGCAGAGGAGAATAGCCTGCAACACTGCATATATGGACTCAAGGTGTGCCAGGTCACAATCTAGTAAGGAGGGAAGCGACAATGAACAATCTTGTTTACCGTTTAGGACTGTCATCATTCCCCACTTGGCCTAAATATGTGACACATCCTAAGACATATACAGGATAGAATGAGGACACTGCACAATTAGAAACAAGCAACAGATACAGCTCACTGAAGAGGTGCATTAAACACCTCAAAGTGAGGAGAAGGGCGGGGGATGGAAGGGGGAGAGGTAAACACCATTAACACAGTCATAATGACCCTCACCTGCTGATTGCAGTACACTTGAGTACACAAGGAGTACACAAAGAGTGGAAGATGTCGCATTTACAGTGTGTCTGGGATTTTGCTACAGTCGCAAAGCAATTCCAGTGAGGTAAGGATCACGAGCAAATCAGATCAGAAGACTCAGGGCGAGAGGGACGGAGAGAGAGAAAGAGGAGAAGGAAATAAAAGCAGGTATAGAATTGAGAGGAGATATAAATAAGATGGGATTACTTTATCGAGCTTGGCAGAGGAAGGCCCTTTTGTGCAAAGGGCTTCATCAGATCTGTGTGCCCTAAAGCCTCGCTTGGGTTACAAAGCCCCAGCACTTCAGGGACTTCCAACTTTACTTTGCTTCCCAGAGAAATTCCCCCCTGCGCCTCAGCCTGGGAGGTTGAAAGGGTAGGACTTATGATGGTTGGAGTTTTAAAAAATGCCACAGATTTACAACTAGGGTGGGCGATTTTGTTTTATTTTATTTTATTTTATATTTGAATTTTTTATTTATTTTTTTGTATTTATTTTTTATTAAACATAAGAACAAAGAAGTAAATTACAAACAATAGGATTTTTTTTTCTTCAGGTACAGTAGGTTTATTTAACATATAAACATACAAAAGTTAGTGAAAAAGTTATTTTCTTTTTGTCTTTATTGTTTGATTAACATTAATGTCACAGACGGCAACAATTATATCAGGGTGCTGTCCTAATGCACAAATCTAATATACTGACACACATCTGGTCTTCACCCAATTTTTTACAGTCACTTAAAACATAACTGTATTCATGTGAGTACTCCTTTTGACAAAATTGTGTGTGTTTGACGACTCAAGCCATGAAAGAGAGCTGATTGCAAGATCACATGCTGTCTTAGAGGGGTGGGTTTCTGTGTTAGCCTGCACACCAGCTGCATATTTTTCACCGCTTCATTCACTTAAAACTCATTTTCACATCATGCGCACCCCTTCTTTATTTTCTCATTCATACATGTTTCTTTATCACTCTAATGTGTTAATAACTTACGTAATAAAGTAAAGTGTCTATCCCTAATGATACATCATCATAAATATGGCTATAGGATATGTGTGTGTGTGTGTGTGTGTGTATATATATATATATATATATATATATATATATATATATATATATATATATATATATATGCGTATATATTTATATATTCTATATAGACTGACTGTATGTCATGATATCATGGCTCTCTCATATAATTTCTTGGCCTTCATCTTTAGCAAGTCCAAGCAGATTTGACGGCCCTTGCAGTGTTTTATTTAGCTGTTTACAGAGAGGCTCCTTCACTACTTTAGAGGTCACTCTTAAAGTGCCCTTGAATTGAGAGGATTAACGCTCGAAAGAAAACACCACACTCACAATAACCCTCAAGGTGAGGGGAGCGATGCTTCCAGAGTGTGTCGACGGAGACACACTAGTTGAGTGGAGCCCAAGGTACCGGGGTCTAACCAACTTAGAGAAAGGGAACAAGATCAAAAATGCATAACCCTTACCATACAGGATTTTAGAAAAGTGGGCAAAGCATTTCCCACCTAACCTCAGTCAGGTGGCAAGATGGTGGTTACAGGGGAATTAGGAAGGTGAAGATAAGGGCAGATGTAAGACCCCCGAAGGAAATGAGTAGATACTGAGGTATCACTCTAATCCGGACAAAAGTGCTGACACCCTGTCTGGATGACATCCCTTAGGTCTTTTACTTACCTTCCTAAGGAGAGGAGCGCGAGCCGCTACACTAGCCTTCTGAGCCAGGCTCTGATCCTCAAACCTAGATGTGCTAGGACCCCTGGATTGTTCGGGCTCAGACCTGGACTTCGTGAAGGCCGCTATCCCGGTCTTTCAGCAGGTCAGTCTGACATGCTTGGAGCATCACCATCGTGTGCAATGAAGCGATAGCCCGACCTGCTGCTGCTGCGTATGCCCTGGCATCAGAGA
>NW_015506742.1:338850-364271 GCF_001515645.1 Sinocyclocheilus grahami
AAAAACGGCCTCTTCCATTCCTTCTCAATCTTTATATGAAAAAACAGGAAGAAAGGAAAGTTCACCTGAGCTGGAGGGTTATGGCCAGAAAAATAACATTCGAGATACTCGCGACGTCACTTTCTTCACCCACTTCACGGCAAGTAAAGCCTCGCCGTGGCGCGATCCATAATTTCCAAAAGCTCATCATGCGCAGGACAGGAGGATTGGGAAGGCTCAGCCTCAGCTTCTTTGCCCTCCTCAGACATTTCCTGCTTTTGCTGGGCTGATCCCAGCAGAGCACTGGCCCCTGAATCAGACACTGTTAATGAAATAACATCATCCTCCAGCGGTTCACTTTCGTGCACAGCCGACGATCGCGAAAGGGAAACCCCCCTTCAAACTCATCGGCCAGATCCACCTGCAATCCCCACGAGCTCATTCCCTTCCGTGCCTCAGCAGCGGCGTGTCCTGAATCGCGGGAAGCAGAGGGTTCTCCCTCTTTCCTCGAAAAAAGAGACAAACGAGAGCGGAGCTTTTCCCTTGGAAAAAACGCTCACAGTTCACGCCGATTGCGTGCTCTTCGCCCAAACAAATAACGCATAGATCGTGTGTGTCATCAGATGTCAAACAACGTCAACACTGATGCACACATTCTTAAATGCTTTGCTAGTGCTCACCATAATGAGATGAATAGATCGCTCTTACCACAGAAATGCACGCTTCAAACAATACAGTAAATGAAGACGAAGAAGAGAATGATGTGTGCTCCCGGTAGTGATGTCATGGCTGTTGCCGGCCAACGAGTTGGTGTTTTTTCAATGTATGCTTCAGACACGGGTCACGACGAGGCATTCCCCATAGTGACCCCTAGAGGACGCAGTTCGAAGTTCCCATGAAAGGGAACCAGTCTCCTCTTGGTTTATATCGAAATCCTCCAACATTTTTCTTTGCAAATCTTTGGTTTGTACTTCTAATTCGTGACCGGCGTTTTGTTCTCTCTCCGCATTCGACACTAATCACGCAACGCCGCGCGTCTTACGTCATCCGCCAGAACTGCTTCAGTGTATTACAGTAAGCGGAAGTGAGAGAAAAGTGTTTATTACATTTGAAATATGGATATTTTTCTCACAAAAACTCATGGATTCGCTACAGGGGGCCTTTATTCATCCCCCGGAGCCGTCTGCGGCACATTTTATTATGAATGCGCAAGCTTTATTTCACGACTTGTGGACTGTTCAACTGCAACACCCGCTGACTGCAATGATAGAGATTGGAATAGCCAGGACAATTTTTTATATAACTCCAACTGGATTCGTCTGAAAGAAGAAAGTCACATACACCTAGGATGCATCGAGGGTAAGTAAAACACAAGCTAATATTCATTTTTGGGTGAACTAACCCTTTAAGCTGTTGTGGTGTTCATTCACATTGTTTCTAGATTATTGTGTAGAGTGACCAGATGCATTTTAAATAATTGCTAAAAGCTTCGTTAGCCAAAAAAATTACTTTATATATAAAAAAAACAATTTCACTGCTTTTTGATCTTGACACAAAATGACCAGGTAACATTAATTGGCTAATCATATCAGCAGCACATGTGAAAGTGTGAATGAGTACTAGTCAGGTTAAATCACTATCATACTAATTAGATTGTAAGAGCAGACTGATTGCTATAAAAGGAGGAAAGAAGCGCTTCCAATCATTGTGTTCTTATTAGCAATGGTTGCCTCCAAAGAAACACGTGCAGCCATCATCGCATTGCATGAAAATGGCCTCACATGCAAGGAAATTGCTACAAAGAATATTGCACCTGAAAGAACTATTTACCGGATCATCAAGAACTTCAAGGAGAGAGGTTCGACTGCAGTGAAGTCTTCATAATGTCCCAGAGTGTCCAGCAAGTGCCAGGACGTCTCCTCCTGAGGAGTCAGCTACAGAATCGTGTCACCAACAGTGCAGAGCTTGCTCAGGAATGGCATCAGGTTGGTGTGAGAGCATCTGCACGCACAGTGAGGCCAAGACTTTTGGACTATGGCCTGGTGTCACGAAGGGCAGCAAAGAAGCCACTTCTCTCCAAGAAAAACGTCAAGGACAGACTGAAATTATGCAGGAAGTACAATGATTGGACAGCAGAAGACTGGTGTAAAGTTATTTTCTCTGATGAAGCTCCCTTCCGACTGTTTGGGACATCTGGAAAATCGATTGTTTGGAGAAGAAAAGGTGAACGCTACCATGAGTCCTGTGTTGTGCCAACAGTGAAGCATCCTGAGACCATCCATGTGTGAGGTTGCTTTTCAACCAAGGGAGTGGGCTCTCTCATAATTCTGCCCAAACACACTGACATGAATAAAGAATGGTATCCAAATATCCTGCAAGAGCGACTTCTTCTAACATCCATGAGCAATTTGGTGATCCGTGCATTTTCCAGCATGATGGAGCACCATGTCACAAAGCAAGAGTGATAAAGAAGTGGCTCGAAGATCATTACATTGAAATGTTGGATCCGTGGCCAGGCAACTCCCCGGATCTCAATCCCATAGAGAACCTGTGGTCAGTCCTCAAAAGGCGAGTGGACAAGCAGAAACCAACAAATTGTGATCCACTCCGAGAACTAATAAGGCAAGAATGGATGGCCATCAGTCAGGATTTGGCCCAGAAGCTAGTATCCAACATGCCAGCAAGAATCGCAGAGATTATGAAGAACAAGGGTCAACATTGTAAATATTGACTCATATTTTTTTTTTGCCAATAAAAGCCTTTAAAACTTATGATATGCTTATCATTGTTTTTCAGTATACAATAGAAACGTGGAAAAATAATCTACAAATACTGAAGCAGCAAACTTTGCAAAACACAATTTATATCACAGCCAAAACTTTTGGCCTTGACGGTAGGGTTCACCGTGTTCTCTGATGCAGTTTAATGCTCTGCCTTCTTTAGGAAATATGATGCCCTGCCAAATGTAATCCATCCATGAGAAACCTCCATATGCACCACAACACACACTGGACTGTCTGCAGCCTGAGAGCATGTTTTGGTATGTGCTGCAGACCATTAGTAGTGTGACCCAAGGGGGTGTGTGACAGGACAGATCCATAACTTTTCATAATGGTAATAATAGCTGCCATTATCAGTACTGTTGCACACTCAAACAAAAATGAAGTGCTCTGGTCCAGTTTTCATCCCCAGAATCACAGTTGCGAGACAGAGAGAGAGAGAGAGAGTGGCATACCGAGGTTAAGCCATAATTACTGCTTTTGATTATTCAAACAAATGATATGCAATAATGAAGAAAAGAAAAAAACCATTACAACAGTCTTTTCTGTGTCGCAAGGGTTTTTAACCTTTACAAACTCAAGGACCTCCATTATAAAGAAGTTAGATCTCCTGCAGCAGTGTTATCATAAAAAAAAAAAAATATCTGAAAATATGAGAATTAGAATTAACCCGTTTAATCCCAATTTTTTTCCAGACATAAAAAATATACAAATGATGTGTCATTAGTAGCCCTTTGAAATAATCAATAATTATTTTATGAATTTTTTTTGGGAAAAGTGTGTGAAAAATTGTGTTTTATGGTCGGTCAAAATTGTGACCGGTGGGATAAGGTGAGTACTGAATTAACATATTTCTGCAGTCATAATTTTTTTTTATATATCTTAGCCCAGCTATTTTAAACTGTTTGATCACATTCTAGGGTTATTATTATTATTATTATGCATAAAAAAGCTTTATGCAACATTGATAGGAAAAAAAATTAAACCATCAACGCATTTCAAAATTGTTACTTTTTTGCAAAATATAACATTCAATTCAAGTTTATTTGTATAGCGCTTTTCACGATACAAATCGTTGCAAAGCAACTTTACAGCAAATTAAGTTTCTACAATATTTAGTGGTAGCTTATCAGTGGTGACTGTCAGTTAATGTACATATGGCAGAAATGTACGGAAAAATCAATTAAAGACGTAATCAAACAGACGATGAACACTATTAACAGCAATTATTATATGATGCAATCAAACTTATAGCAAAATGTGGTAGTTCTGTATGTTGTTTCCGGGTTGGCATCATCTGAGGTCCTCTGAGGGGTTGGCATCATCTCTTCTCAGGTGTTCTGGATCCAGACTGAAGCTTGTGTAAATCCTAGTTAAACAAAGAAACAAATAGAGACATAATTAGCGTAGCTGCTGTTCCAACCAAGCAAAATGTATTTGTTTAACCCAAACTAAGGAATAATAATGTGCATTTGATCAGATATAACTGCAGTTCAAGATTATGAGATTCATTATTTGAATGCTTGGCCAAAGAGATGTGTCTAGATTTAAACAGAGAGAGAGTGTCTGAACTCCGAACATTATCAGGAAGGCTATTCCAGAGCTTGGGAGCCAAATGCGGAAAAGCTCTACCTTCTTTAGTGGAACATCACATTTTTATATTAGTGCTGCCAATATTACAACATCAATATTGTAAATGTTTTGTAACATTTTAATTTTTAATTTAGTGCAATATGTTGTCATTGCAACATTTTAGTGTAATTTTCACTCGCAACTGCAATTGGATTTATATTGTAAACTTAAGTTCACTGTTATCCCACCGGTCACTATTGTGACCATCAACATGTTTACTCATTCTATGACCACACTCAACAACACTGAATATATGTGAATTCAAATATTAATACTAGACACCTTAATGTGTACCAACAATCTTTGTCATATCTTTGTTAACATACTTTACTAGACTTTTGTTTTGGAGCTTTGATGCAGTTATCATCTTCTCAAGGTGCAAACAGGAAATAAACTGCTCTGGCCATGTGACAATTTGCACTAATCATGTGAAACTGCACATATTTCATTGAGACCCTTTATTTTTCCCATATTTGCAGGAAGTGCACTAAAACATCAGTCAGTAAGGTTTTTAGAGCTTTATAAATGAAAACCTTTTTTACGGTGACCGGTGGGATTAAACGGGTTAACCAGTACCTTCACAGACAGAGTGGAACCATAGTTGAAAACACAGGCTCTATAGTCATGCACTAAAAATAAAAGACTGTAGATGTCTGCATAATGAAAAGACCTATTAAGTGATTTAGAGAGAAGTGTGTTTGAGGGTAAGATTAAGAGCATTTAAGACAATTTACAGCTAATAATAAATCTGATGGGCTCAATTACTAAGTGTCTTTTCACATCGGGATAGCTATCTGAAGTAGTCATCCACTCTGGACCTTTCAAAAATATTTCTTCATGAACATAATAATGACTTAAAACTGAAAAGGATAGTGAACCGATGACTGAGCTGGAAATTTTCTAAATGGCTTTTCAAAGCCATATTTTAATCTGTATTGACATTTTTGGAAAATAAATGGAAAAAGAAAGAAAAGGGAAACAGAGTAAGGCTGGAATTTTTTTTTAGAATAATGTTATTAGCAAAAGTAGCAGAGTCCATAAATCTGCCAAAAAATCAGCCAGTGCTACTGCAGTGATGAACTATGTATATTATTACAGATATTTAACAGAATACCCACTCCAGTTGAATGCCATGTAGGTGTCCCTGGGCCAACAATGATGTGTAGGCACTCAACAGAGTGTGGAGAGATGTGGATGTGTCCAGGAGTGGATGAAGTCATCAGTGTTAAATAAACACAAAAGAAGTCTTTCCATTAGTGGAGAGGTCAGAATGAAGAAAAGTTTTAATGTTTACACAAAACAGTTTAAAAATATTTTGCAGAATGTGCATATGTTCATCTTTTGAGTGAGCTGGTATGAAGACAACGCTGCATCAATAAACAGACAGGTTTGTGAAACACTGTGTTAAACAAATTAACAAAATGGATAGAAATACAAAGATCTGAACATTGCCTACTCATTTTCAAAAATTACTCGTTTCATACATTTGCATATGACCTTCAAAAAACGTTTTAAATAATTTTGTCACCAATTAAAGAGTACCGTGAAGTCACTCACAAAACGGCTTATAAATATTGTTAATCAGGACCCCTATGGGAATTTAAAAAAAATAAAAAATTCAAGCTTGGAAGTAAGGAATAGGGAGTTTTTCCTCCTATTACTATAATTGCATTTGTAAATTTTATGTAGAATGCTGCGATTAATGCTGTGTAATGCCTTCCTATAAAAAAAAAGAAGCATTTTCAGCATAGCTGAACTCAAAGATCTAAGACTTTTTCTATGTACATAAAAGGCATATTTTTCTCAAATATTGTCCACAAATCTGTCTAAATCTGTGTTAGTGAGCACTTCTCCTTTGCCGAGATAATCCATCCACCTCACAGGTGTGGCATATCAAGATACTGATTAGACCGCTGTCACGGTTCATGAATCCGTGTGATCATTGCTGCATGTCTGTGTATTGTTACCTGTCTGATTGCTCGTTCAGCGTTGCTCCGGCAACCACGGGGCTGACGAGCTAATCAGCGCGGCTGCACCTGCCGCTCATTCTGTCCTGTCTTTATCTGTCTTGTGTGTTGTACTGCATGTTGTCAGATCGTTGTTCGTCCTGGCTCATGCTTGTTGTTCTCTCCAGAGTCTTTGTGTCTGGCGGATCTCTGCCTCAGATTATTTCCAGTCTGGGAACCCATCAAAGTCTCGCTGGATTCCACTGCCCTAGCTGGATCGGGTCAGTATTTCGCAATCCTCGTGTGCTCACGTCTACTCACCTGAATCATCACGTTTGGCTTGCGACCCTGTTCACTATTTATTGTCACAATAAATCACTTCACTTGCAACTGGATTCTGAGTTCTCTTTCCATAACAACAGCATGATTATTGCACAGGTGTGCCTTAGGCTGGCCGCAATAAAAGGCCACTCTAAAATGTGCAGTTTCATCACACAGCACAATGCCACAGATATCACAAGTTTTGAGGGAGCGTGCAATTGGCATGCTGACTGCAGAAATGTCCACTAGAGCTGTTGCCCGTGAATCGAATGTTCATTTCTCTACCATAAGCCGTCTCCAAAGGCGTTTCAGAGAATTTGGCAGTACATCCAACCGGCCTCACAACTGCAGACCATGTGTAACCACACCAGTGCAGGACCTCCACATCCAGCATCTTCACCTCCAAGATCGTCTGAGACCAGCCACCCATGGCATCTTTGGAGAGGTGTTCTCTTCACGGATGAATCCCGTTTTTCACCGTATAGGTGGCTGATGTCAACGTTGTGGATCGAGTGGCCCATGGTGGCGGTGTGGTTATGGTATGGGCAGGCATATGTTCATATGTTAGAACACATGTGCATTTTATTGATGGCATTTTGAATGCGTGATGAGATACTGAGGCCCATTGTTGTGCCATTCATCCACGACCATCACCTCATGTTGCAGCATGATAATGCACGGCCCCATGTTGCAAGGATCTGTACACAATTCCTGGAAGCTGAAAACATCCCAGTTCTTGCATGGCCAGCAAACTCACCGGACATGTCACCCATTGAGCATGTTTGGGATGCTCTAGATCGGCATATACGACAGCGTGTTCCAGTTCCTGCCAATATCCAGTAACTTCGCACAGCCATTGAAGAGGAGTGGACCAACATTCCACAGGCCACAATCAACAACCTGATCAACTCTATGCGAAGATGTGTTGCACTGCATGAGGCAAATGGTGGTCACGCCAGATACTGACTGGTTTTCGGACCCCCCAATACAGTAAAACTGCACATTTTAGAGTGGCCTTTTATTGTGGCCAGCCTAAGGCACACCTGTGCAATAATCATGCTGTCTAATCAGTATCTTAAATGGGTCATATGATGAGATTTCAATTTTTCCTTTCTCTTTGGAGTGTTACAAGCTCTTGGTGTACAAAGAAGATCTGTAAAGTTGCAAAGACTAAAGTCTCAAATCCAAAGAGGTATTCTTTATAAAAGTTCAGAGTCAGCCACACCTACCTATAATGGCTCGTTCTAACACGCCCCCACATATCTACCTCACTATGTGGGAAGATTTGCATAACGCCGCACAAATGTTCACGCAAAGAAAGAAGGCATAACTTTTATTCTCACTGTAGTATTGTTGACGCTGCAGCCATGTCGTGAAGACGCTGTGTGCTTCGTTGTGAAAGTGAAACTACTTTGTTTGGTCTTCCAAATGAGGATGATATCCGCTTCGTCATGCCTGGAGCTGATCTGTGCTGTTTGCTGAGGGAATACATCAACTTTCACCGTGGACGAAGCGGAATCCAGCCTGGGGTTCTTCACATGTGGTTGCCGCTCATTCGTCGGATCCTCCGGGCGCGTCTTTCTCGACCCCGCCGCCTCAGCTCATGCTAGGCCTTTTTCTTTTTTAATAAATCTGCAAAAATGTCAACAATTCTGTGTTTTTCTGTCAATATGGGGTGCTGTGTGTACATTAATGAGGAAAAAAATTAACTTAAATGATTTTAGCAAATGGCTGCAATATAACAAAGAGTGAAAAATGTAAGGGGGTCTGAATACTTTCCGTACCCACTGTAATGAACTTCATTAGCATGATTAGGAATAGAGTTTTATTATTTAGCTTACATTTAATTGTAGAAGTGGCGGGCGCTAATAAAATTTATATCAGATTAAGGAGAGAATATTAATCATTTTAAATAAAAACAATTTAACAAATTTAACAATCAGATCTGATTAGTTTGGGTGCCAGACAAGCTCAGTCTTGTCAAATATAACCGTTTTACCCAGAATAGCTTTAAGCCACCAGATACAAAAATAATTTGAATGAAATGTCCACACAAAATAAGTTCAGGTTCATAGTTATATTTGCCAATTAATACAAATAAAAAAAACTGAAAAAATTTGAATTCTGTTTCAAATTCAAATGCACAAATGCAACCTGTTTCACGGGGATATTTTCAACAATCAATATGGAATCACACCGAAAACGTAGTACTTTGGTTCACATTCATATTTTCAACAATCCAGCAAAGTAAAAAAAAATAAAAATAAAAATGCTTTGTGGGCAAGTTCCAATATAGTCTTTCCACTGATTTTGTAGCCCAACAATGACATAATAATAGGGAAATAATAAAACTTGAAAGAAAAATGGAAGTTGCCTCTGAGGTAGAAGTGTCACTGATGCATGTAAACCTCAGTAGATTCAACACTCCTTGAGATACAATGTGTAGAAGGTAGTAACAAGAGACAAAAGAAACATGGAAGAAAACATTAAATATAGAATTCTTAGATCACATTAAACATTATTAAACAATTGATTATATTTGTAGATAATACAAATACCAAACAGCAAGGATTACTAACGTTAAGTGTTTCGTGAAAGTGCGTGCGTTTATGTTTGTTTGTTTGTGACAAAAAAAAAAAGAGTGTGTGTGTTTTTGAGATACAACTGAGAATCTGCTGTGGAGCAATAACGTCAACCCCTCTAGATGCCATCAGGGTCGAAATGGGGGAGATGCCATTAGATTTAAGAAAAGAAAAGCTTGTGATGATGTATTGGGTTAATTTACAGGGTAGTAATAAGAATCATCGTACACGCACAATTTTAGATGATTGTTGGGAATATAAAAAGAATGGAGGGAATAGTTTTGGTTGGAAGTATGAACAATGGGTCAAGTATTGTGGTCTGGAGAATGAAGAAATCTGTCCCAACATGCCATTAAATGGGGTATCGGTATGGAATATTCCTGAAGCCATTGTTGAAATTAGATTGTTGGAGGTCCGGGAAAAAGCAGAAGAAATATATACTAATAGTTATGAAATCAATGTTTTTATGATAGTTTTAAAAATGTTTATTCTTTCATACAGATCTATACAGATGGGCCTAAAGACCCAATCAAACAAAAAGCGGGCATAGGAGTGTACATTCCAAGATTTAAGATGAAAATAAGTTTAAGGTTAAGTGACAATAGTAGGATTGCAGTGGGTAGAACAGATTAAGCCAAATAGGACTCAGACTGTAATTTGCTCAGATTCTTCATAAGCTCTTAAAAGTATATTGTCGACAAAAACTAATAGAGAAGACCTGCTAGTAGAAATGTATACATTACTGTACAGACTGAAAATAGAGGGTATAATCATATACTTTTGTTGGGTACCGGTACATATCGGGATAGTAGGAAATGAAACAGCGGATAAATTAGCAAAAGAAGCTTTAAAGAAAAACTTGGTGGCTGTTAAGGTACCTCTGGGAAGAAATGAGATAAAATCAGTAATTAATAGGGAAATAATAAGAATATGGCAACAAAGATTGGAAAATAGCAGCACGGGTAGGTGGTATTATAATATTGTAAAATCAGTAGGGAAAAAAATAACAGTTTTATGGAAGACACAGAAAGGAAGAAGTAATGATTCCTAGATTAAGGATTGGTCACACAGGACTAAATTCAACACTTGCATTAATGGGAAAGCATGAAAATGGTATGTGTGATGAATGTGATGTTTTTGAAACAGTAGAGCATGTGCTCTTTCAATGTAGTAAATATGAAGATCAGCGTAACAGACCAGAGAGTGTCGTGGACCTTCTGGGAAAGGGTTTGAGTGATAGTCAGATGTTTAAGGTGGTTTTAACATTTTTAGAGTTTACAGGATTATACCACAGGATTTAGTGTTTGAGGATGAGGATCATGATGCTTCTGCCCATCTCGGAGGTTGAGGAGCACAGTGTGGAAGCTGGAGGAGCTGAACACGCAGCGCCAGCTGAAACTTGGGCTCTGATCCTATGGGGTGGGTGGGGCATTACAATTAATTTTTTTGTTGTTGTTATTTTTTTCCCTTCAGTACAGATTCATCATCCATGTGCGCAAGATATACAGTAGGTGGCGGTAATACTCCTAAGGAGTGAACGGACATTGAACAAAAAGAAGAAGAAGAGATACGAGTGGATTGCTGGCCGCTAATGGCAGGGGGAAGTTTTCTTAACATGAGGTTTAAGAGATGAACAACAGCAATTCACCTTGAGATCCCGCTCGCACTTGTCAGCATAAGAGACTCACTTCGCTCTGCAGCTACGGTCCGGAGGTGCAGCACACACACTCAAACGATCACCCGCCAACTCACACTCATAGCGATTCACCCTGCCCAAACACAGCAAGGTATCAATGCAGCGACAGCGTCTGACTCGATTCAGGTGACCTGCATCTATCTGCTAATTACTGCTGCGTTCTCCTGCAGATCCACCTTAAATACACATTTCCTCACTTCCGGATAATTGATTTCTCTCCTCCGTTCGGCCATAACACATTAAAACTCCTTGTATGTTTTTTCATACTGCCACATAATAACAGGGGCGGCGTTTTCCTCTATTATATTTTGTTATTATTGTTTTAAATCACTGCTATTGGTCTTCCTTATGTCTGTTTGAGGGTTTTACACATATTTAACCAATGAAAAGCATTTAAAAGAGCTTGTCACTAAACTTTTTAACACTATGGATCCTCAAACTGTCAGCAAAGCCCCTTAACTTCACCCTGCTTCCATTCAGAACAAAGCACCGCGCAGCGCACGCAGCCTGGAGATAGATCTCGGCTTGTTTGCAATGCAAGGGTAAATAATAAATGATGTTTGAATAAGTACAGCATTTTCTTCACTAAAACACTATGTCTATAAATGGCTAATGTAGGCTACTTTTGTAGGCTACATTTGAAATATACTGTGCATATAGCGCTTCATCATCTATTATGAGATTTTGGCCAAGTGTATTAAACGACATAATAAACGTCTCCGGTTACGCATGTAACAATGGTTCCCCGAAGGGAACGAGACGCTGCATCCGAAGACGTTATGGGAACGCCCCCAGCGTGACCACGCTCTGAATCACAAGTGTAATCAGTCCTATGGAAGGGCGAGACGTCATAGGCGGGTATAGGCAAGCACTCGCAGGGATGCCGGAAGTATGGCTTCGAGACGCACCGTCTCGTTCCCTTCAGGGAACCATGGTTACATGAGTAACCCAAGACATTCCCCTTCAGGAACTCGAGCTGCGTCCGAAGTCGTTATGGGAACGAGATGCCCACGCCACCAGACAAATCCCTGCCTAGTGTATACTAGGACGAGAGAACAGAGGAGCCCGGAGTGGCTCGCATGTCAAGGCCATAGATCTTAATGAATGTTAGGGGTGAGGACCATCCTGCAGTGTTGCAGATGTCCTGCATAGACACACCTGCCAGTAAAGCCTTTGAGGCCGTCATACTTCTCGTAGAATGAGCCTTGACTCCCATCGGCGAGGGGAGATCAGAGGACTCATAGGCAATGTTAATGGCATCAACTATCCACCGACTGAGGGTCTGCTTTGTAGCAGGGGGACCATAGCACACGAGAAGTTGGTCCGCCCTTCTCCACAGGGCAGCTCTGTGGATGTACATGTCCAGTGCTCGAACTGGACACATACAGTTAAGCTTCTGCTGGTCGGGCTCCCTGAAGGGAGGAGGACAGAAAGCCTGCAGTATGATAGGCTGTGGCGTGACAGAGGGAACTTTGGGGACAAAAAATGCTTTGGCCATGCCGGGAGCAAAGTCGAGATGAGAAGGGGCCACTGAGAGGGCCTGGAGATCCCCAACTCTCTTCAGAGAGGAAATAGCCAGAAAGAAGGCAGTCTTAATTGAAGAGATATCTGATCGGCATCTCACAATGGGCTCGAAAGGAGCTTTTACCAACACCACAGCCAAATCCCACGGGGGAACACGGGACCGTACCGGAGGCCTCAGCACACCGCAGAGGAAACGTGTAACTAGGGGGTGTCTACCCACTGACTGGCCAATGGCCGCCACGTAAACTTTTAGGGTGGAGTAGGTCAACCCTGCGGAGAATCGGGCCTGCAGGAATTCCAGAACTGTACCAATCGGGCAGTTAGCTTGATCGAGCTGGCGGTCTCCGCACCATGAAGTGAAAAGTTTCAACTTCAGGGCGTACAGTTTCCTCGTCGAGGGAGCTCTGGATTGGAAGATGGTCTCAACAACCTCGGTTGACAGACCGGAAGAGGGGGCACACAACTCCGGGCGGGGGTGAATTATCGTGCCCCCTGCCTGTGAGAGGAGATCCTTCCTGACGGGAATCTCCCATGGAGAGCTGTTGAGGAGTGAGATCAGATCCGAGAACCATACTCGGCCCGGCCAGAATGGGGCTACTAGCAGTAGACGGACCATGTCCCGGCGTACTCTCTCCAGAACTCCCAGGAGCAGAGCAATCTGGGGAAAGGCGTACAGACGAAGCCTCGGCCAAGTCTGCACCATAACATCCAGTTCCAGAGGAGCTGGGTGAGTCAGAGAGAACCAGAGGGGACATTGTGATGTCGACTGTGATGTCGACCACAGCACTCCATCCTTCTTTGGAACTATGAAGTACCGGCTGTAAAACCCAGATTCTTTCTCGTGAAGAGGGACCACTTCGATGGCATCTTTTCTCAACAGAATGTTTACTTCCTGTTCCATTACCAGAGCCTGCTCGGGGCCGACTAAAGTCGGAACAACCCCGCTGAAATGCGGCGGTGGAGAGCCGAACTGAATGCAATAGCCTTTTTCTATCATGTGCAGGACCCACTGAGACATGTTTGGCAGTAGTTTCCATGCTGTTAAATAGTCTACTAAGGGAATCAGTTACTCGAGACTGACCTCTGGTGTAAAAGCGGCAGCTAAATCGGTGCCCTGGAGCGGCGCACCGGCAGGGAATAGCCGATCTAACTGCTGTAAACACCTCCAAAGAGGTAGCGAGCCTCTCAGCTCCGCTACGTTCCCGGGCGGAAGAAACAGAGCAGCGCTCGCTGGAGACCGCTGTGCCCTGGGACTCTGGCAGGGCTAACAGATTGATCTCCCCAGGGCACTGAGGTGAGATGGACACCATGTAATGCGGTGTGCAACGCCCCACCCTAGTAGGGGCAGTCCTCAGAAGTCCTGAGACTTCAGCGTCAGGACTTTTTCGCCGAGGACTTCTTAGCTTCAGGGACAGCTCTTAAATCTTGTTTTTGCTTTGAAGTCCCCGGCCCAGAGTCGCTTATACTCCCGGTCCCGGCACGGGGGAGGCAATGCTCTGCTTTTGAGCCTCCCTATATGAGGAGCTGGTATGCAGAGAGGGCTGCTCCTGCCCAGCAGCCCCCCGAAATCGACAAGAGAGGAAATCGCTGGAATGTCGCTGCTTGTTTACGGGCCTGCTGGTACCTGTCGATAACCGCGTTGACGGCGTTGCCAGACAGGCCAGAAAACGCAAGCGGGGCATCCATGAGGCAGACCCTGTATTTTTCTCTCATATCTGACAGGGTCAGCCACAAATGCCTATCCGCCACCACGGACTGCCCGATGGCGTGAGCTGTCTCTTTGGTGGCGCGGAGGGAGAGATCAGCGGTCCTTCTTAACTCAGAGATGTTCTCAGACTTGATCTCCTCTCCCTCGTCTAAGTCTTTCAGCAGGTCAGCCTGGTACGCCTGTAACACCGCCATAGTGTGCAGACACGCACCTGCCTGATGCGCTGCAGCATACCCCTTGCCCACCAGTGCTGATGTTGTACGTAGCGGCTTGGTGGGTAGCACCGGAGCTTTCAGAGACGATGCCTCGCCAGGGTACAGATAGCTCGCAAGCATTTGTTCCATGCGGGGCAATGCTCTGTAACCGTGCCCATTCAATCCCCCCACATTTCAATAATAATCTGAGGTGGGGATGAAGAGGTGGGCCAAGAATGGCCGAGCCCACGATCTAGAGACCTCAGCATGGAGATCGGGGAAAAAAGGCAGGCTCCGGTGTGGAGGTGGTGGCCTGGTCCGCAGAAAACACTCATTTAACTTGCTTTTCTGTGGTTCATTCTGTTTCTCAGTGGGCCACTCAATGTTTAATTTGGCTACCGCACGAGTCACCACCTCCAAAAGCTCCTCATATTGGGGCGAATGAGGTGCATCCTCTGTCCGGGAGGAAAAAAAACCACAGAGGGGCTTCCGATCCCAGAGAGGGGGCGCCGGATCTAGCAGATGAGGAAGGAGATAGAGACTCGCCCGTCTCCATTCCCTCCGCCAGATCCGCCTGCGAATCCCACGAGTGCAGCTGCCTGTGATGTCTCGCCCTTCCATTGGATTACACATGTGATTCAGAGCGTGGTCATGCTGGGGGCGTTCCCTTAGCGTCTTCGGACACAGTTCGAGTTCCTGAAGGGGAAATAAGCACCCATATAGCTACAATAAATGCTATAACCTGTAAGTTGATGAAAGCGTATAATGCGATGCACTTGCTGCCTCAGATGCGGCCGTTGTAATGACAGACAAAACACAGATCACTGTCATTCACTGGTCAAAAACCTTGTTAACGCCATTTGAGCTTGATTTTCATAAAATGTTAAGTGCAAGTGTCTGATAAAGCCACAAAGCAACTCTGTCGACGCAGTGTTTAATTATTATTTTAAAAAAATGCTTTTTCCTTTTCTATTTGTTTTCTACTTCAGTGCTTAGTAATGTGCATAACTCCCCCCCCCTCCTTTTGAACTTTTTATTCATCAAAAAATTCTGTAATGTTTCACAGTTTCCACAAAAATGGTAAGCAACACAGTGTTATCAACATACGCAATATGTTTCTTAAGCACTAAAATCAGCATGTGACACTGAAGAATGGATTAATGACTGCTGAAAATTCAGCTTTGCAATCACATGAATAAATATATTCACATGTTTTAAATATATTAAAATAGAAAACATTATTTTAAATTTTATCAATATTTCACAATATTAATGTTTTTGCAAAAATGCTGTTATATTGTTCATTAAATAAATGCAGCATTGGTGAGCATATTTCTTAAAAAAAAAAACATTTAAGAAAAAATTCCAATACTTCAACAAATCTTTCAAACTTTTGAACAGCAGTGTATACTTAATGTCTATGAAAGGTTATAGTATGTCTGGTAGTATTTTATGAGAAGTAACCAGACTTTTGTCTGTTTTGTTGAAATACTTTTGCCACTAAGTTGAGTAAGTCCATCAGTTAAGTTGTTTTACATTTAAACTGCTACACATTGTTAGTTACCAAATAATTGTCTACCAGACAGCAGAAGTGGAAATGGGGGTCAAAATCACTGAATATGCCATTTACTTTCCAGTAGTTATTCTCTATTTAAGAGGCTTGTGATTCAAGAGACTTGAGACTTTAAAATACAATGGGTTTGGCATTTCTGTCCCCCTCAAGTTCAAAACTGCCATAGCTATTATAAAATATTGGCTTATATACTGTATATGATCTATTCTGATATTTTTGTATTGTGACACCAAAGCGATAGGGGTTTAGACTGCCCTGATGCATATTATCAAAGACGCTTTAAAAATAGCACACCCAGCCTTCTGATCTGGCACTTAGCATTAATAAGATGGATTAGGTTAACAGGAGAGGCTATAGAAGACTTTTGTCCCTATCAGCACATCGGGCTAAACTCCAGACATCAGCCTTGAGTACCTGCTCTCCTCACCACACATTCTGCCCTATTTACAACCCAAAATTACAATGGCTCAGTTTGCCGAAGCACATAGGTAGTAGGCCTACTTAATCTCTATGGCAGGTTTCCCAAACCCATCATTAACCAAGTAGAGTGCAAAAACATTCATGAATTTACTGGAGCCTCACACCACTCAAATGTGCAATACTTACAACTTGAACGGATCTATCTCATTGCTTTCACAGTTTATTAGAGGGGGGCATTTCATACATATTGATCGCTCCTCAACATGTATCATAAAATAATTTAGACAGGCCTAAATTAACATGATAAGGGAATAACTTTATGTAGGCATACTTTGATAAGCATTTTTTTTTTTTATTAAACTCTGAAATTCTTTCACCTTAACAAGATGAGCAGAGTAGCGTTTCCATAGGATGTGCGAGGAGCAACATATCTGATGTGACCACAAGAAAAAACATCAGTTGCTTATTTTATTCCCTTAAAAGATAGACAATACAAATCACATGCACATTAGATTTAACATTTTAGAATATTTTGACAAATTTTTGCCAACAAAATCTACACTATTTTTGCAGTGTAGATTTTTTTTTTTTTACTCCGTGTTACTCAAATTAGGCAATGCAAAACTAAAATCAACTTTGTTGTTTACAGCAGGGACAACACTATGGAACAGAAAAGAAACTTAGAGACAGATGTTGGCTGTTGCACAATTGTTAGATATTTGTGAGCTGAATCCACCATCACTGCTAATTAAAAAGCCTGAGTAAAATCAGAGCTGTCAGAAGCAATGGATTTCAAAATACAGAAAGGGGAGTGTGAATTATTGGTCACCTCTCATGAGAAACGGGCTCAATAACATATCAGCTTTGACATCTGTGGGCGGAGACACAGCAGGATGCCCCTCATCCTCTGTGACACCTACAGAGCGACCTGCTCCCCCACTGACTCGCAGCGCTCTCTCTGATGCAGGTGCAGGAGCAGAATGACAGGTCATCTCACATGGACAGTCAGAGTGAACGTGTTGGCTTTTTTCACACAAACACGCCAGCTCTTTTTCACAGACAGAAGTACGGTCATCTCAGCAACCAGCTTCAAGTGTCTGAGGGTCAACTGATCCTAACTTCTGTATAAACCTCTGTACCAGACTTCCAGTATAAAACATCTTTTTTTTATGCATTTACAAATATAAAAGTACAATAATGAAGAAAATGGGTGAAGAACATAAAAATCAAGGTAAATGCCTTAAAACTGTAATTTTGTAAATATATGCAAAATGTATTTAATTGTGTGTATATTTACCTTTAGCAAGAAACACCCAATTTTCAAAGAGTTTTGTATTTTCCACCAGTGTTCTTAAACATTAGACTACTGCAGCTCCTTTAATACATCACATGTATACTTATTGAAAGGACAATGTACTGGGGCAACCAGTGGTTAAATAATTATGTCACAGTTAGTTGTAGAAGAGCACAGATAGCAAGGGTTGACTATTGCATTAGCAAGCCTTGGGCCTTAACCAGTGGGCTACCACAACTGCCTCTCTAAAACCTTTATAGGCCAGTGCCTTGAATCAATCACTGATTGCAAAGAAAGTGTTACAAAGCAGTCAATGTAAAACTATTAAACCCAGTTGAGCTAGACTAGAATATCTGACTTATACAAACCTGTGACTAAACCTTCACAATTTGCACTAACAATCTCACTCCTATGCCACAATACCATGTTCAAGACCAGTGCAACTGATTCTCTCTTAGACAACTGTAGAGAACATTCTGATAGAGCAAATCTGCCAATACAAACAAACTTTTGTAACCAGTTTGTCTTTAATAAAGCTGCCGCTTCTACGATTTCATTTCCGGTGAGTGGCTTGCATCCAAACCGAAGTGGTCACTCCACGCTCACACACAGACATTTTTCACTCGGTGGTCTTTTCTTGCGCACACTGTACAGACACTTGGAAACACATCAGTTGATAGGAGCATACTCATATTGACATACAAAAAAAATATATATATATATAAATAAAATCACACACTCATATACACAGACACACACAAACATGGCTGCCTCACTCAAATAATGTAAACACAAAAGCAGCCTGCTTCCTTCCCACCTCCCACACACAAACACAGCAATGTCGCATATTAGCCTGAGTGGCTGGCAGCAGCCAAGGGTGAATCATGGTCTTGCCTGCAGCTGAGGATTATGGGGGAGAAATGCCAGCATTCTTGCATTGCACAGAGGCAGGAGGGCGGACACAATCCCAGCAGGCCTAGAGGCTCCTTCCACACATTTAACACACCCACTCCATAAGTCCTGGAAATACAAACATAAGTTAATGACAAACAAAAAAGGGCTGCATAAATTAAATCTTCACTAACCCACAAAATCAATGGTGTAGGACAAATATCAATGCACATATAAACATATTTGGACAACACATCTTCATTCAGGACGATAGATGTACTGCAACAAAAATGGTGGTAAATGCGACAGAACATAAAAATTCACAAGAATAAAATTTTAAAACTAGACTGCATCCAAATAGTCATAGTTTCCGACTATGTACAGTAGCAGGAGAAAAACAAATGCTACAAAAATGCTGCCTCTCTTTTTAACTACTAATTGTTACAATTGCCTTGTGTGGCAAAACGAGGAGACGCGGGATAAACTCAAAGTAAACGTCTTTAATCATCCAAGACGGGGTAAAACAAGCCAGAGACACAGAAAACACAAACGCAGATAACACAGACAGGAATTTAAGTACATGGGGTAATTGACAAGACACACCTGGGAGCAATCAACAATCAAACACACGGGAAAACCAAATGAACATAACAAACTATAATGAGGACAGGAACATAACCAAATAAGGGCATACGGAAACAGGAGGCAGGAACAGAGGGAAAACAAAACAAAAACAGACCCTTATAGTACATCCTAAACTTATGCGCCCTTCTTTGGGAATAAAAAGTAGATACTTTTTGAGAGATTAGCATTGCAAGCATCAGAACATATTTCCACATCATATAATTGTGCTGTGTCACATATTACCTGCATTCTGTCACCATAAACCAGCCTGTCGATCATCCTGTGAAAGTTAACGTCGTCATATACTGTCCTAAACACTACTGTACTGTACACTACTCAAACAATTCTGCCTAGTATTGGAGAGAAAACAAGTAGCACGTTGATCTGCCAGTCATGGGACTTTTAAACAGAGAACATTTATGTATTTATTCATTTTTGGTTTGCATAATGATGAATTTAACAGTAACTGGCCAAACATATCTGTTTTCCTATTATGCTGTTTGTATCTTTATAAAAGTGCACAGTGTTGTTGCATATGAAAGATAACACACATAACATTAAATAAATATTTTTCATCAGGTTAGATATCGATTATTGTTAACTCAAACCCCTTTGCATGCGTGTCAGCTTGTAACATTTTTCCTCTGTTTTTGTTCTTTTCAGAAGTCAGAAAGAGTTTTTTGCCAAGTATGTTTACACACACAAGGAATTTGTATTGGCGACAGGAGCGTCCAGTGCAGAAGAAAGTACAGACATGGTGCAAACATAGGATACATTCATACATAGGAATTACACAATAGAGATGAAATATAACACTAATATAAGGAAAACAGAAAATTAAATAATGCAATGTAATACAGAAGTAGAAATATAGAGAAACCTATATAATTGTTTTAATGAATGTACAGATGTGTTATTTACAGTTTATGTAGTTTACAAATATACACTTTTCAGATGCTATGTGTAAATGTGTCAGTTATAATAGACAATGTATAGTTATGAAAGTTTTAAAGGGTTAGTTCACTCAAAAATTTAAATAAGTCTGTTTTACTCACCCCAGAGCCATCCTAGGTGTATATGACTTTCTTATTTCAGACGAATCCAGTCGGAGTTAAATAAAAAATTGTCTTTGATCTTTCAAGCTGTTTAATGCCAATCAGCGGGTGTTGCATGCATCAGTCCAAAAGAAGTTAAATAAAAAGTGCCCATCCATAAAAAAAAACCGTCTCACACGGCTCCGGGTGGTGAACAAAGGCCTCCTGTAGCGAATCGATGCGTTTTTGTAAGAAAAATATCCATATTCAAAACGTAATAATCACTTTAATATAGCTTGTGCCAACAGTTGTACTCGGAAGCAGCTCCGGGCTGATGACGTATGAGTTCAGCCTTGCGCATGCACCAGTGAGTCTCGTAAAAAACAACGTTTGCTTTTACAGGATCAAAGGAAGCAAAGTTTTCTTACTTTAACAAAGGAAAACCAGTCTCCTCTTGGCTTATATCGAAATCCTCTGACATTCTTCTTTACAAATCCTCGTTTTGTACTTCTAATTAGTGACCGTTGTTTTGTTTTGATCTCTCTGCTGCGTTTTCGCGTGCGTCACGTCTGAGCTGCAGATGCACAAAGCCGACCTCATACGTCATATGAGGATAGTTTTCATTTTAAAACAAAAACGCACCAGTGTAAATGTAGCCTTACAGCTACGGGGGCTGGGACGCATTCACACTAAATCCTCACATGTGAGCCACATCTCTGAGTGTGGCGCGTGACGCGGACCGTCTGTGCAGACCTATCGTGTATTACAGTACCACGAGCAGACTACTCCATACGTTTTCGCATCGCTCTTGCGGATGTCAAACACTGATCAATCTGTGCCATGCCGCTTCTAATCGAGCACACCTAGTGCTGCAGGCTTATTGGCTCACTGACGTTGATGAGATTAACCCCTTAGGTATCGAAATTTGGTACTGAACGAGACGTTTTTCGATACTTGATGGTATCGAGGCAATTCGGTCGGTGCCTAAAAAGTGTAGCGAATCAGCTCATGGAAAATATGAATAATTAACCATAACTAGTTATAATTAACTATTCATATTTTAGATCCACTGTAGATATTTAGCTGACCACTCAGGGTTCACACTAAATCCTCACATGTGAGCCACATCTCTGAGTGTGGCGCGTGACGCGGACCGACTGTGCAGACCTATCGTGTATTACAGTACCACGAGCAGACTACTCCATACGTTTTCGCATCGCTCTTGCGGATATCAAACACTGATCAATCTGTGCCACGCCGCTTCTAATCGAGAACACCTAGTGCTGCAGGCTTATTGGCTCACTGACGTTGATGAGATTAACCCCTTAGGTATCGAAATTTGGTACTGAACGAGACGTTTTTCGATACTTGATGGTATCGAGGCAATTCGGTCGGTGCCTAAAAAGTGTAGCGAATCAGCTCATGGAAAATATGAATAATTAACCATAACTAGTTATAATTAACTATTCATAAGAGCGCCTGGTGTTCAGCAGACATCCTGGCATCCAGTTAATTGAGTGAGGGGACTGTGACGATTTGTTAACCTAATGAATAATTGATTTGTTAAATCAAATTAAAATTAGTGTGTCAGATTGGTCGAGACGCTACAAAAGTATTGAACTCGATACCCAGCCCTACTCTGGGGTGAGTAAAACACAGCCTAATTTTAATTTTTGGGTGAACTAACCCTTAATTGTTCTGGCTGAATATATCCTGCAGGTAAAAAACTGTTCTTGTGCCTGGCTGTTCTGGTGGTCAGTGTTGTGTAGCGCCAACCAGAGGGCAACAGTTGAAAGAGAGAGTGGTCTGGGTGTGTGGGGTCCAAAGTGATTTTCTTAGCCCTTTTCCTCAATCTGGAGGAGTAAAGATTTTGGAGGTTGGGCAAGGGGGGACAAATAATCTTCTCAGTAGTCCTGACTGTCTGTTGTAGTTTCTTGGTTTCTGATTTAGTAGCTGAACCAAACCAGACCGTTATGGATGAACACAGGAAGGACTCAATGATGCAGAGTAGAACTGTTTAAGCAGCTCCTGTGGAAAGTTGAATTTACTTAGTTGACGAAGGAAGTACAACCTCTGCTGGGCCTTTTTAGCAATGGAGTCCATGTGATTGTCCCACTTCAGGTCCTGAGAGATGGTGGTGCCCAGGAACCTGAATGACTCTACTACAGCCACAGTGCTGTTCACGATGGCGTGAGGGGGAAGTGCAGGGGGGTTTCTCCTGAAGTCCACAATCATCTCCACTGTTTTGAGTGTATTAAGCTCCAGGTTGTTGTGACTGCTCCAGACAGCCAGCTGTTTAACCTCCTTTCTCCATGGTGTATGAGGCCAATGATGGTAGTGCCATTATTGACAGAGGGGACTTTTTCAGTGCATTCATTTGTATACAGGGAGAATAGCAGTGGGGAGAGCACACATCCACGAGGGGTGCCTGTGCTGATCGTGAGAGTCCTGGATGCGTGTTTTTCCAGCCTCACTAGCTGCTGCCTGCCTGTCAGGAAGCTGGTGATCAACTGACAGATCGGGGTGGACACGGAGAGCTGGGTCAGTTTGTCTGAAAGAAGGTCAGGCAAGACGGTATTGAAGGCCGAACTGAAGTCTACAAACAAGATCCTTGCATAAGTCCCAGGTCTTTCATGATGTTGCAGAATATAATGCAGTCCCATGTTGACTGCATCATCCACAGACCTGTTTGCTCTGTCCGCAAACTGAAGGGGATCCAGCAAGGGTCCAGTGGTGTCTTTTAGATAGGCCAACACCAGTCTCTCGAACGACTTCATGACCACAGACGTGAGAACGACAGGTCTGTAGTCATTAAGTCCAGTGATTTTTGTTTTTTGGGGGGTTCGGAATGATAGTGGAGCTTTTGAAGCAGCAGGGAACTTCACACAGCTCCAGAGTTCTATTAAAGTTCTGTGTAAAGATGGGGGCCAGTTGGTCAGCACAGACTTTTAAACAGGCAAGTGAAACACCATCTGGGTCTGAAGATTTCTTAGTCTTCTGTTTTTTGAAGACCCAGTTCACGTCCTGTACACAAACCCTAAGTGCAGGTTGAATGGTAGGAGAGGGAGGGTGGTGGTTGCGGGGGGTAGGTGTATGTGTGATCAGAGCCGGTGGGGGATTTGAGACTGGGCTTTTCAAACTGGTAGTAAAACACATTCAGATCGTCAGCCAATTGCTGATTCTCCACAGACTGCAGGGGTGCTGTCTTGTACTTGGTGATGTTCCCAGAGCAGTCCATACTGATGCTGGGTCGTAGGCTGAAAACTGTTTTTTCAACTTTTCGGAGTAGCTTTTTTAGCCACTCCGATCTCCTTTGTAGTCTGTTTCTGGCCTGGTTATACAAGATTGTATCCCCACTTCTGTAAGCATCCTCCTTGGCATGACATAGCTGTTTGAGTTTCCTAAACCTCTTCAAAAAGAGGTTTTCAATTCTGCTCCTGGAGGGCCACTTTCCTACAGAGTGTAGCTCCAAACTCTGCAGGAAGCCAGGAGAAGGTTTGGACACCCCTAACTAAAAAGATTTGTTCTAAATCACAGATTCATTCACAAGTGAAGCAACACTACTGTTCACAACCTTTTTGATATAAAGAAACATGTTATCCTTTATTCTGTTTAGAAGCTTTAAAGCATTAGCATAACCTTTAAAAAAAAACATGTACCGTATGATATATATCTTCTTAAAAAACGGATAGTTCTGGTCCTTGATTATGATTGGTTGAGCCGCATTCAATGCTGTTGTAAATTACTCCAGAAATGTACACCTGTGACCTCATTTCATCAGTATTTCTGCACCACTGCAGCTCTGTGTTGCTGCTATCAATATTACTGTGCTAAAGAAATTGTTTCAAAATGCCTGATTTTTATTTTCAAAAATATATTAAAATAAAATTTGTTTTTATGGATTGACCATTTTATAAAAGTAATAAGCCATTAAAATTTGCACATTAAATGTGCACATTATCAATCAGTGTATTGACTACTGTATGCACTCAACAACATATATCTGTCATTTTAAATATGTTTATTAAAATGTTGTTTTATCTTCCTTTTTTGTTTAATAAGGGATTGGACTTGGAGCTTCCTACTCCCTAGTAGGCTTTTTTTTTGTCAGGATCATGTCATTATACACAACAATGATCTATGATGATACTCCCAGGTATGTCATTAAATAATGCACATGACAGGTTTCTGAACAGATATTTTCCACAAAAAAAAAAACTGTCCTGAACATTACTAGATTTTCTTCTTTATCCCTTTCTTTTGTAATGCATCTTCCCTCAATTACTGCTGTTCTTGCATCCATGTATACAAATAGCAATATCTAATTTCCTCAGCTTTCTAAAGGGTGTCACTCTTACCTTAGAGACCTCACAAATGAGGTAAATTATAAACCCCTTTTATTTAGCTGTCTGAGAATTCTGCAATATTCCACAGCCAATGCCTGCACTCATCTCTCATCATTTTTTGAGGGGAGCCTCTGCTGGCTCAGGTTAGCTTTTTTCACACATGCTTGTTTAGATTTTTTTTATTGTTGTGACATTACCTGACCCCTCCAGCTGCAGTAAAGCCAGCGTTCTTCAGCGTTCGTTTCTGTCACAGAGTTGCTTTTAATGTATCTTACTGACTCACCCCCAGGCCAAGGTTTGGAATGAGGTCATAAACGTCGTCCGCATTCCCCCACACAATGCTGCTCATGTCCCATAAAGACCTGTAATGAAGGTGCCCAGCCTTCATGAACTGCCCATAACTCTTTGCACACCAGAATGCATTAAAGCTGGAGTCTTAAAGCTGGAGTCTGAGAATAAAAGCAAATTATATTCACCAAAGCAAGGGATTAGGATTTCATCATGGCTGCATTTCTGAGATTATTAGGGTGGATGATTAATATTCAAATACCCTAATAAAGAGGAAATGCAAAATATACATACAGTATAAAGGCAGAGGCTATTTACACTAAGAGAGACTACTCAAATAGACACACAAATAGAGAAGATAGCAGCATTTTAGTTGCAGTAGGTGTAAATAGTAGTTAGTTACATGCTGAACAAGGGCTCATTTGAATGAAGCACTGAATGCTGAATTTAATATGGAAGCGCATTTCTGCCACAGGATAAATAAATAAATAAATAAATAATTTTTATCTCACAATTCTGAGGACAAATTTCTTGCGATTCTAAGGGAAAAAATGTCAGAATTGTATGATATAAACTCGTAATTCTGAGG
>NW_015506743.1:0-869 GCF_001515645.1 Sinocyclocheilus grahami
AGCCTGAAATTTAACTGCTGGTTTTGTCTGGCCAGAGGAGAACTGATGCCCCGACTGAGCCTGGTTTCTCCCAAGGTTTTTTCTCCATTCTGTCACCGAGTCGCCTCTGGCTTGCTTAATTGGGGACACTTCATTTCCAGCGATATCGTTGACTTGATTGCACAGACACTATTTAAACTGAACTGAGCTGGATGATGACATCACTGAATTCAATGATGAACTGCCTTTAACTGAAAAAGGAGTGTTTCCTACTGTCATTTTTCATTATTGACACACTATTTTCCTAATTAAAGCTGTTCAGTTGCTTTGACACAATCTGTATTGTTAAAAGCGCTATATAAATAAAGGTGACTTTTTGAGACTGGCGATATGAGGAGTTTGATGGCTTGGGCTGCTCCCGCTCAGCAGACCCACCCCTGAGCAGGTCAGCCTTGTATGCTTGTAACACCGCCATGGTGTGCAAACATGTGCCAGCCTGACCTGCCGCCGTATAAGCTTTCCCAACCTGACTCGATGTAAGCCTAACGGGCCTGGTGGGAAGCTTCGGGGCCTTCAGGGACGATGCTGAGGATGGGGAGAGATAGCTCGCAAGTGTCCGCTCCACCACTGGCATCGCTCCATATCCCTTATCATTCAGCCCCACGATGTTCTTTTGAATAATTCGAGACAGTGGGGCTGTAAATACGGGATGAGTACGGTTTCTCCCACGATCTTGACACCTCAGCATGGAGATCGGGGGGAAACGGAAGGTCCCGTCGTGAAGGCTGTGATCTGGATTTCAGAAAACGCTCGTCTAATTACTTTTAGGACGAGCGTCCTGTTTCTCGGCTGGCCAAACAATATTTTATTTTGGCTACTGCACGAATCAC
>NW_015506743.1:5262-17381 GCF_001515645.1 Sinocyclocheilus grahami
GCCAGCCTGACCTGCCGCCGTATAAGCTTTCCCAACCTGACTCGATGTAAGCCTAACGGGCCTGGTGGGAAGCTTCGGGGCCTTCAGGGACGATGCTGAGGATGGGGAGAGATAGCTCGCAAGTGTCCGCTCCACCACTGGCATCGCTCCATATCCCTTATCATTCAGCCCCACGATGTTCTTTTGAATAATTCGAGACAGTGGGGCTGTAAATACGGGATGAGTACGGTTTCTCCCACGATCTTGACACCTCAGCATGGAGATCGGGGGGAAACGGAAGGTCCCGTCGTGAAGGCTGTGATCTGGATTTCAGAAAACGCTCGTCTAATTACTTTTAGGACGAGCGTCCTGTTTCTCGGCTGGCCAAACAATATTTTATTTTGGCTACTGCACGAATCACATCGTCTAATTACTTTTAGGACGAGCGTCCTGTTTCTCGGCTGGCCAAACAATATTTTATTTTGGCTACTGCACGAATCACACCCCATAATTACTTTTAGGACGAGCGTCCTGTTTCTCGGCTGGCCAAACAATATTTTATTTTGGCTACTGCCCAAATCACACCTCATTCGCGAGGGACTGTGGTGGCGAGGCCACAGTCTCCTCTGTCTCGACACTCATCGCATCCACCTCCTCGGAGGAAGATAGATGAAGCGTCTGGCTCTCTCTCTCTCGCGGGCTTCCGAACACTGAGAGGCGCGGGCTTCCAAACACTGAGAGAGAGCCGCGGATCTAGCAGGTGAGGACCGAGAAAAGGACAAGCCCGTCTCGGATCCCTCCGCTAAATACACCTGCGATCCCCACAACAACAGTCTACGCCGTTCCTCGGCAACAGCTCGTGACGTCTCTCTGCTCGCAGGGGAGTTCCGAAAGCGAATATCGACGCAGCTCAAGTTCCTGAAGTGGAACTAAACTATAGCTGAACTAGTTAGAACTCCTCTTAGCATCATAAAAAAAAGTTTTTTTTGGGGGGGGCTAGTGATTAGCTCCCTAACCTGGGCATGACATAAACTGTTTCCTGTATGGATTTAATATGGAATGTTGCTTAAATACAGGAACAGTTGGCCATGCATTAAATGCACATCCTTGAAAGAGCAGAGTTTGCTGACATATTTACTTTAAAGTCTGTATGAACCGTAAGTTGCTGCAGAATGGATTTCAGTGTGGTGGCGTATTTCCAACTGAAAACGGAATATTGAGTAGAGGGCGGGGTTTTATGTTTGTGCTCCTCCTCTCATCTCTCACTCACAGCAGACTAATGGTCGGAGGGGCGTGGTTAAGCATATTCTGCCCAAGCGTCAAACTGACGTCATCAGAGAAGGCATGCCATTCCAGAAGCAAATGATCAGATTTTGATTAAAGATTACCAAAACAAACTCTTTTTTTTTCAAAGGATTAACTTGCACAGATTAATTATTGACTTTAAGACTAGCAATGTGCGCTAACAAAATAAATATTGTAAATTTTGATTGCATGTGGACTTTAACATCTCAGGTAATGTCCGTGGTGTGATGACAACGACAGTGGTTACATATAAATATATTTTAATTGATTTAAATTATTGCTAGGAACAATTCAATTGCGCCCCGACTAAATTCTATGTCCTTGAATTGAAGGCATTTTTTATGAACAAATTTGGAAAAAACAAATAAAGTTTCCAGAGTCTAATGTAGTCTGGGATAGATCACGTTATCTTCCTCAGGCAGCGGCAGCACGGAGCACAAGTTAAATGAACAATTCTTCTCTTTAATACAAGTTATAACATTTTATTTTATTTTATTTTACAATGACTTAAAGTCATTTTCTGTTCAAACTAAAATTTGAAAATTGCATTAAACTTTTCCACTAATATTTTTCTGGAAAAAAAATGTCAAGTTTCATTATAAAGATTAATTAGTTGCTATTATTTATTTGTTTGTTTGTGAACGGATGGATGGATGAAATTATTTTCTGTTCAAACACAAATTAGAAAACCTTTTTTTTTTACACAGACATTGTTTTGAGTTCACTTCACTCTTAAAAATAAAGGTTCCTAAAGGCAAGAAGAAACATGTGTGGTTCCCACAGAACCTTTCAGTGAACAGTTCTTAAAATAACAATTTTTTCTTAGTGTGAAGAACATTTAATATAGAACATTTCGTGGAATGGAACTTTTCCATAGATGTTAAAGATTCTTTATGGAACAACTGAAGAACCTTTGTTTTGTGTGGTGTGACCTAGAAATGTCTGTGGAACACAAAACCTGTTAAATCTTACTCAGATATCCCCGAGAGCCGAGTCCCTAGTGTGCTGTTATGCTCATATACTGTATAATTGAACAGGGTTGTTTCCTCTTTATTAAAATGCATCAGTGGTTCTCAGCATCACACGAGTCCAGCTGTGAATGTGATGCTGGTTTGGTTATCAGGCGCATCTCGTTCTGGAGACGCAGAGAACTGATTCTTCTCTCGAGTTGAACAGAGACTCTTTCAGCCATCACTTTTTTTGACACATCTGTGATGCTGTTCTTGTACTGAAGCGAGTTTGACTAGTCTTAACATGAGAAGTGTCTCAGAAACTGACCCAGTAAATCAAGCGGTCAAGCTGTGTTTTGGCTCTGAACAGAGGAGCTTTGCGCGGCCCTGGTGACCCGTTTGGCGGCGCTGAAAGACCAGTCCGTCTTATCTGAGAGTCGGCAGCTATTATGGAGTCTGAGGCTCTCCTGCAGCAGTGAAGCACGGCTCACGTTCACAGCTAATCCCAGCAGATCCCATAATAAAAGAGTAAAGGATCAACAACAGCCAAACTCTGGGCCGTTTCTTTTGGGCTACCAATAAAGCCTGACCGAGCGGATCCGTCCCGGCTCTCGAAGGTCTCGCCACGCACTCTTGACACCCACGTGCATCTCAGCGAGAATCTAATATCACCTCTGATGAGAGACAGATGGCTTATTTGAATAGAGCTCATAACTCCTCTGCTGGAGTATATTGCCAGGTTGTAATGTTTTTGGTCAGCAGAGAGAGAGAATGTTTCTGGTGTGATTGACTGCAATTCAGAGCATGACATGATGACAGAAAACCTGTCGACAATAATATAGGATGACCTGCCTCTCGCTCTCTGGGATGAACACAGATTCATAAAGATCTCAGTGATGTCAAATGGGGGGAAAACAGATGGGCATTGCTTATGTGGTGTTCTGTGTGGTTTCAAATGTGTTTTGGGTGGTTGCTAGGCAGTTTGCTTTGCAGTTGCTATGTGGTTGCAATTCTTTTGGATGGTTGCTAAGCTGTTGCTATGTGGTTGTAAATGTTTTAGCTGGTTGCTAGGGTTTTGCTATGTTGTTCGAAATGTGTTTTGGGTGGTTGATAGGCGGTTGCTATGTGGTTTCAAATGTTTGGGTGGTTGCAAATGTTTTAGTTGGTTGTTATGGTGTTGCTATGTGGTTGCAAATGTGTGGGTGGTTGCTAGGCAGTTGCTATGTGGTTTCAAATGTTTGGGTTGTCGCTAGAGTGTTTCACCACTGTTTCAAATGTTTGGGTGGTTGCAAATGTTTTAGTTGGTTGTTATGGTTTTGCTATGTGGCTGCAAAAGTTTGGGTGGTTACTAAGGTGTTGCTATGTGGTTCCAAATGTGTTTGGGGTGGTTGCTAGGCAGTTACTATGTGGTTGCAAATGTTTTGGGTTGCTGTGTGGTTGCAAATGTTTTGGGTGGTTGCTAGGGTGTTGCTATGTGGTTGCAAATCTTTTGGATGGTTGCTAGGGTGTTGCTATGTGGTTGCAAATCTTTTGGAGGGTTGCTAGGGTGTTGCTTTGTGGTTCCAAATGTGATTTGGGTGGTTGCTAGGCTGTTGCTATCTGGTCACAAATGTGTTTTGGGTGGTTGCTAGGGTGTTGCTATGTGGTTGCAAATATTTTGAGTGGTTGCTAGAGTGTTGTTATGTGGTTCCAAATGTTTGGGTGGTTGTTAACTTGTTACTATGTGGTTGCGAAGGCGTCATGGCTGGTTGCCAGGTGTTTTCTTCAAACACTACAGGACAATGCATGCACTGAACTTTTAGAAGTTGGCTCAGATTAATTTGAGTAATTGTAATTGTTATGCATGCCTTAGCAAACAACACAAACTAATTAGCTTAATTTAAGTACAACAGAAGTAAATAGGAGATGCACACAGTGAAATAAAACGTGTGCGTGTGTGTGTGTGTGTGCGCGCGTGTGTGTGTGTGTGTGTTTTGTGACCCTCCCAGAGGTCTATCAGTTATTGATGTTGTGGCTGATGGGACTAAAACACAATAATACTTGCGTCCTCGCAGCACATCATTTTCTAAAGTGCCACCAAGAAAATAAAATGATTCAAACACAATCTGAAGCCTTTTCCAGACAACAGCAGACACTTGAGACCCTCGAGAAATCACAACAGAGTGCCCCAGTTTTTCCATTATTTGTGTTATTGAAAGTGAAAAAACAACAGCTAAGCAGCAAACGTTTCTTCGAAGCCGCGGCAGACTGCGCTGCAGCAGTAAATAAAGCGAGCAGCACCTGTGTGATGATCTTTGCTCACCTGCACAGAGCTGCGGGGCTCGACTGATGCTGTTTCTGGTGCGTCTGCAGTATTGAACTGTGGGAATTAATTTCTCAAGTACACTGATTGTTTTCACACATTCCGAACTGCAGAGATGCAGAGATGTTCATCTTGGTTTAATTTGTATGATGACCAAAAACCACAAAAACTTGAGTTTTGATGTATAACCCTTATAAAAATTCAGTAAATGAATCAATTAATATGGCTTTTCCTCAAAATCCAGCCAAAATCTACCACATAATCTAGTTTTAAAAATCATTCCTTATTATAATTAAGACTTCATAGGAAAAAAATACCAGCGTACTGTACCGTGGTACAATTATGGTATCAGATGGTAACACTGTGGTACATTCACTGTGGTTTTTACATGGATTTTCCAATTGTTTAAAAAAATACCATGGTATTTTGATGGTACATGTCCAAAACCATGTTTAAAACATGGTGATATGGTATTTCTATTAGTGAAGCATGATCAGCTGATTTTGGTAAAGCCCCAGCAGTGACATTGTGTCATTTATTGCCAAACACTGACCCCTAGTGACACAAAACTGACCTCACACTTTCACACTGTGACCATTCGTCTGAGGGCTTCAGTAACATAATGACAAATATTTAAAACTATTAAACATATCAGCCATCTGTTATTTTAGAGAGATGATACCTTTACCATCCTTCATTAATGCAGTACGCCATGAAAAACTATTTAAGGTTGTACACAATGTGAAGCAGCCGCAAGAAGTGAATTGCTTTTACTCAAAGGTGGAAACAGCAGTTTAATAACTCAGTAAATGTTTATGGTTCATCTGTAACTATCCATTTTAAATAAGTGAACTTTCATATTAGGGTAATTTACAGCTACAATAAGAACAATATGGAAGCCCATTTCTGCCACATAAGAAAAAAATTATATTTTGGTGAAACATAATTATGACATTAAAAAATCATTATTAAGAGATAAAGTCATAATTATAACATTATAACTTTTAAACTCATAATTATGATATTTTGACTTACTGTCCAAATTATAACTTTTTATGTCAGAATTTCAACTTTTTATCTCATAATTATTTTTAATTATTAGATAATTATCTCATAATTATGACTTAATATCTTATCATTTAGACTTATAATTTCATAAATGTTAGTATCCAATATACTAGTATCTAATATTTTTACTTTTTGTCACAATTATAACTTTTTATTTCAGAACTGGCTTAGTATCTCATAATTATTATATAATAGTTGAGCGTGCACCGATCGCGACGAGCTGCAGCTCAAAACACATGTCAGATGGAGTTTGTAGCTTTATGGACTATATTAGAAATAGTTTGAGCTGCAGTTCAGTTGCTGACAGTTCAATAGAAATCAGCTGAAAGCATCCAGTCTATATCTATCAGTTGATATTGTAATAAATATTTGAGAAATGATTGTTGTATCTGATTGTATTAGTCTGTATAGAGTGATAGTTAATGTAAAAAGAGCAGGTGAACACAGAACAGGTGAAATGTGTTGTGATGATTGCATTTATTTATGTATTATTATTATTATTATCATTATTAAAAGTATCCTGTGTATTCATGACACATACATGGATGTCTCTAGGCTGAACCCAGGATATCTACTAGAAACGCTCCTGGTATCTAATAAATTTGACTTTTTATGCCATAATTATACATTTTTGTTGTAATGTAGACTTTTTATCTCATAATTATGACTTAATATCTCATAATCTAGTTTTTTTAAATCTCATAATTATGACGTAGGGTCTCATAATTCAGACTTTTATTTTATTATTATGACCTAGTATCTCATAATTATGACTTTTTTTGATTCATAATAAACTATCTCATAATTTTGACTTTTATCTCATAATTATGACATTGTATATAATAATTTAGACTTTTAATTTTATAATTTTGTTTTAATATCTAGTTTTTTTGTCATGATTACTTTTCATCTCATAATTTTTATTTAATAATTATGACTTAGTATCTCATATTTTTGACGTTTGTCATAATTCTTATTTTCTTTTTATTTCATGATTGTGACTTTTTATGTCATAATGATTATTTGCCAAAGCAATATATATTTTTTTATATGTGACAGAAATGTAATTAGGATTATTTTCATAATTATGACTTTTCAATGTCATAATTTTAACTTTGTATCTCATAATTTCAACTTTTTATTTTACCAAAGCATGACTTTTTATTTTTTTATATGGCAGAAATGGGCTTCCATAGATTGAAATCATGGCAGTTGTCATTTTCGGCATGAAGATGTTGATGGTATGAGTTGAACCTGATCATGTCACTCCAGCTTTACAGCAGATGAGCGACATGCTGCCAGCGTGTTTGTTTTGAGGTGTTGCAGGCGGCTAATGGAGACGCTCTAGTGTTCACTGGCACCTCGAGTGGCTTCATTTGGCATCTAGTTATATCTCTGAAATGAGATGTCAAGTGTTGCTCTGTGAAAGTGTGTAAAACTGTTGTTGCAATTAGAGAGGAATGTCAAAATGTCGAAGCAAAAGAAATAAATGTTCTAATTTTATCTCATTTTATTTCAAAAGTAATGTTTCTCATCTAAACGTAATTCAAAATTTACAATGTACACTTTATGCAAGATTACAAATCAAGCAGACGTAGTTGAGCTTGTTATGGTAATTAGTTGTGCATCTTATAAAGAGCTTAATGATCATAACTGCAGTAATAGCGAGAATTCTAATCACCTAATTACACATGCATTTGCGATGATAAAGAGCTGTGGCATTATTCACGTTCATCATATTGAGGCATACTTTACAGCACTTTTGCACCAAATTTCATGACTCGTTCAGATTAAATATTTCAAACTTTTACAATTACTTTATAGAGCTCGCTCACAAAGCGCAATTTCTAGCCAATAAAATATTGAATATGAGTGAGAATGACAAATGAATATTCACTGTAGAAATTTTAGTAGCACTTTATAATAAGGTCCCATTTGTTCAAATTAATGTATTAACTAACAATGAGCAATACATTTGTTACAGTATTATTAATCTTTGTTCATTTTAGTTAATGCAATACAACTGTTCATTCATTGATAGTAATTACGATTTAGTATCTCTTAATTTAGGCTTTTGTCTCATAAATATGACTTATTATCTTTATTATCTTTATGTTTTATCTTATAATTATGACTTAGTATCTCATAAGTTAGACTTTTTATTTCATAATTATGACTTAGTAACTCATTTTTTACTTTTGTCATAATTATGATGCAGTATCTCATTTAATTAAATTTTAATTTTAGAATTTATTGAGTATCTCATAATTTAGACTTAATTTCACAATTATTACTTAGTATCTCATAATTTAGACTTAATTTCATAATTATGATTCAGAATCTCATAATTTAGACTTAATTTCATAATTATGACTTAGTATCTCATATTTTAGACTTAATTTCATAATTATGACTTAGTATCTTATATTTCTTTTACTTTTGTCATAATTATAAGTTTTTGTTATAATTTCAGATTTTTATCTTATAATTATGATTCAGTATCTCATTATTTAGACTTTTAATTTCATAATTATGACTTAGTAGTAGAGACATAGTATCTCATATTTTTTTACTTTTGTCATAATTATGTTTTTGTTATCATTTCAGCTTCTTATCTCATAATTTTGACTTTTTATTTCATAATTATGATTTGGTATCTCATAATTTTGACTTAGTATCTCATAATTTAGACTTTTTATTTCATAATTATGATTTAGTATCTCTTTTTTTTTTTTTCATTTTTACGTCATAATTGTAACTCCGTATCTCATAATGTAGACCTTTTATCTCATAATTATGACTTGGTATTTCATAATGTTGAAATGAACATGAACTTTTTTCCATTGTAAGTTCATTTTAGCTAGTGTTAGGCTTTGCTAAAAGTTTGACTTTTCCATCACTTCTTAAGACATTTCCAGGCCTGTAAACCACAACTGTAATATTTCGCAGATATTTCCAGGTTTTCGGAAGGAATATGTCCCAGCTGTTTCGCATCAAGAGTCTGTTCTCTCCTCTGATGTGTCATCTGGTCTCAGTGTTTGTGCTGTGCACCGGTGAGTGTGTGTGAGTGTGTTTGGTCTGCGCTGACGTGTGTGTTTTGTCCGCCGGTTCAGATTCACTCCAGAGCATGAGTCTCTCCATCGGTGGTCGCGTGTACGTGCTCTCCTTCTCTCTGGAGTTCCTCCACTTCATCCTGCGGTTCTGGAACCAGATCTTCACCTGCGGGACACATGAACCGGATTCAACAAACTGCATCGACTTACAGAGTGTGAAAACCCAGGTTTGACGTCAAACCGTAAATATAGAGGTGTCTATTGATCGCATTCAGCTTAAAGCATTTATTATGTTAATCAAAACAGTTTACAATTTTTATAATATTTTGGGGTCGAGATTTTTTTATGTTTTTGAAAGAAGCCTCTTCTGCTCACCAAAGCTGCATTTATTTGATCAAAAATACAGTAATATAGTGAAATATTATTACAATTTAAAATAGAAGTTTTCTGTGTGAGTATCTGTTAAACTGTAATGTATTTCTGTGATACGCAGCTGTATTTTCAGCATCATTACTCCAGTCTTCAGTGTCTCATGATCTTCAGAAATCAGTATAATATGCTGATCTGCTGCTCGAGAAACATTTCTGATTATTATCAATGTTGAACACAGTTGTGATAATGAATATTTTTATGGAAACCATGATGCATTTTATTTTTCAGGATTCACAGATGAATAGAAAAGAACAGCATTTATTTGAAACTGAAATCTTCAACATTATAAATGTCTTTACTGTCACTTTTGATCAATTGAACGGGTCCTTGATGAATAACAGTATTAATTTCTTGAAAGAGTAGTGTATCACGGTTTCCACAGCTTTCTGAAGCAGCACGGGTTGTTCAGAAGGTTGTGCGTGTGTTTCTGTGCTCTGACCTGTGTCTCTTTCAGACAGAGGTCGGTGGCCAGTCTGTTGCGGTCGGTCTTGCTGATGTATTTGTGCTTGCAGAAGGTTCTCTCCAGCTCTCGTCTCTGTTCCTCGGAGAACACGGCCCTCCGCAGGATTCCCGGCCGCGGCCTGGAGCTCAGCGCTGGACTCCACAGCACAGACCCCACGCCCTCTGCAGGACACACACATCAGCATGTGAGGACGCAGGACTTTATTTATACATTTATTGATTTATATATTATATGTATAGGATCTATCCCTTCTAAGAGTACACAAATATTGTATCATGTAATAAGCTATTATACATGTCAAGGTGATAATATTTTAGTTTGTTAGTTTGTTGGGGTGTTGTATTGATTGATTAGGATTTATTTGAACTATATTTTATTTTGCTTTGCTTTGTTTTATTTATCCTAAGGGTATAACAATACGTCTAAAAAGGGAAATATGACCTCTGTAATTGAGATGTTTGTATTTATTTATTTAATTTGACATTTTTATAGGGAATGTATAGAATTTAGCCCATCTATTCTTATTTTTATTAATTAATTTTTGTATTTTTATAGAGAATATTTAGCCCTTGTTTTTTTTTTATTTTTTATTAATAATTGTATTTTATTTATAGGATATGTACAAGATTTATAGGAAATGTAAAATATAAAACATGTGATGTAGCACTTCTAAGAGTATTTTATTTAATTTTATTTACAGTAAATGTATAATATTCATCCTGAGGGTATAAATATAAAAATATAATATAATATATGTATATAAAATAGGTCTATTTTTGGCTAAATATTTGTTATGTGATTATTTAAGCGTGTTACATTGCAAATTTTGCTATACTTTTACATAACGCCAAACAACATTCTGACTTCCCATGATTCATCAGAGCGATGTTTGGATTAGAAAACTGAATGATTATGCTTCTCTCAGGTACGTGCTCTGAACACATTCAGCGATGCTTTTTAATGTGTTGGACAGATCGCCAGAGCGCGTGAGTAAGCAGGTCAGTCATGCTCTCTGCTCGCTATTGAGTCTAAATAGTTTCCACTTAAACGCTCTATTAAAGGGTCAGCTGACCCTCAGCCCCGCCCACACACCCGCAGCATTATCTGCTGCTCTCAGTGTTTCCTTTCAAGCGATGGACGCGTCTCGTTCTCTGTACAGGGAGATGAGCTGGAAAAAAGTCTATAAAAGTCATTTCTATTGAGGGCGTCGTGTCTACGGGGGCCTGGAGCGGACAGAATGGACGGATGGGGAGCTGAGGGTGGCTTCTAGAGCTCCGCTTTCATTAGCGAGAACAAAAAGCCCGGAGAAGCGACTCCGCCCTGCGCGGTGCAGGAATGCGGGTCATTGTGCGAGCCGGACTCTGATGCCAGACCCGCGGCCGGGTCGCATGCTGCGGTCGCTCTGAATGCAGAGTCCGAGGAGCCAAGAGCTGTGGGAAAGCTTTCTTAAAAGCCCCGAATCTGACAGATCTGCGGCAGAGATTCAGAAGCGCGATAAAGACATGGTTGAACTCACTAGCACACCTTTTCTTTACAGTCATACTCATGATAATGTACTTTGAGTTCATTTATTTAAACCTGGAAATATAGTTTCAGCATTTTTTATAATTTAGGAAAAAGTTATGACAAAATGAAGAATTATTTTCATGTATACATATTTTAAGAAATGTTTTATATATTATGACAATGAAGAAATAGTTTTATATATAAAAAATATATAAATATTTTCTTTTATGTATAAATATAGAAGTTATGACAAAAAAAAAACTATTTTATATATAAAGGAAAACTTGTGACAAAATGAAGATACAATTTTACATGTAAATAAAATATATAATGCATAAATATTTTATATGAAAGAAACATTTTAATAAAAATTTAAAAATATTTTTAGTATTTAAATAATTGTATAATTATACTTCCATAAAAGATTACAACAAAAAAAGAAGAGATAAAATATTAATATATATAAATATATAATATCTAGATAAAATATTTTTATGTATACATATTTTATATATAAAAGTTATGACGTATAATAAAATTTTATATATAAATAAAATATGTAAAAAAAATTATGTGTATATAGCTTATATATATATATATATATGAATTAAATTGATTAATTAAATGTAAGTAAATAAGTGACATTAATCATGTGAGACTGTACACATTTCAATAAACCTTTTCTCTAAAAATGTTAGGCTGGTAATATAATTTATAATTTTATTAAATTATGTTACAATTATTATATTAAATTATTATTATTATATTATATTATTATTATTAATGCAAAATAGAAGCATTTTCACTAGAATTCTCAGACTCTGCGTTTTAGAATGTTGCAATGTGGTTGCTAGGGTGTTCCAAGTTGTTGCTAGGATGTTCTGAGTTGTTGCTAGGGTGTTGCTATGTCCTGTGTGCTACATACTTGCTAATGAGAGATCTCTTTAAAAATTGCCAGTAGTTTCCTGTGAGGGGTAGGTTTAGGTGTAGGTTTAGGTGTAGGGTGATAGAATATACGGTCTGTACAGTATAAAAACCATTACGCCTATGGAGAGTCCCCA
>NW_015506743.1:18107-30955 GCF_001515645.1 Sinocyclocheilus grahami
GTGTGTGTGTGTGTGTGTGTGTGTGTGAGTCAGTGTGAGTCAGTGTGTGTGTGTGTGTCTGTGACTGTGTGAGTGTGTGTGTGTGTGTGTGTGTGAGTCAGAGTGTGTGTGAGTCAGTGTGTGTGTGTGTGTCTTACTAGGGAACCGAGGAGCAGAGAACATCACAGCTCCAGGTCCAGAGCAGCAGGGCAGGGAAACACTGGTCATAATAACTGGAACGACAGACAGACGGATGAGATCTAGTTTTCTACATCTATACATTTCTTGATAAAACTAAAATTTAGTTAATTTTCTTCAGACAGTGAAGGAAAAACATCAAGTGCAGCATACATAAAGTTGACAGACCATGTTTGAGCACAACATAATTCCCATACTTTTAGTGATATTTCATAGCTTCGAAATTACTGTTATTGTATTCTATACTGTTATTCTTTCATGTGAAAATAGTCAATAAATAATGAGGATATGTGTCCAAACATTTGATTGGTAGTGTGCAGAATGCATTTATGTGATTAGATTCTGAAAAGTAGACTGCACGACACATGAATAATTAATATTGTAATGTGTAACTCTGTCCATATATGTTAAAAGTAATGAATTTGAACCTAAAAATATGCAGGTAGATGTGTTGTGGGAATTCAGATTAATCTGAATATTTCAATCAAGTAGTTGTCAGTGATCTGTAGTGTGATATGCATCATTAAAAACTACTTTAAACAATATTTTTCTAAATCTGGTATACTAAAAACTTCATCAAAGCTTTAATACATTAAAATATATTGTAATATATAGACTGCATGGAATATGTAAACAATTAATTATATATTAATATATATATATATATATATATATATATATATTAACCTAAAATCCTAATTCTAATCTTTTTTTCTTGGTATTTAAAAGCTAATACATATCGTGCATTCAGTGAAAAGGAAAAAAATGACAGATTGTCTCAATTCAAACCCTCAAACTTAAAAAAAAAAATTACAAATATAATTTAATATAAAACCAAGATAGATTGATAGAACGATAGAAATATTCCTCTTTCCGGTATATTACTGTAAAATCTTGGTGCTGATGTACAGTAAAAAATGTGGCTATGTTTTAACTTTAAATACCGTTTGTAAATATAGATGTATTTTCACAAAAATATTGAGAATCTGAACTGATCAAAGCTTTTAATTTAATTAAAAAGTAATTGAATTATGTTGATGATGTTATGAGAATGTAAAACTGTATGACATATTCATTATCATTATTAATATAGTTAACTAAAACCATAAAAAAATACATTTTCATTACTTGAAATAAAAATATATTTTTAAAAAATGTACTTGTTTTATTTCAGCTTGTTGCCAAGGCAACATTTCTCATTTTCATTCCAATTAAACTTATAAGTAACTAAAACTGAAACTGAAATAAAAAAGAATTAATTAACAACGAAATGACTAAAAAGTAACAAAAATGAAGATAAAATCAGGGGAAAAAGCTCAAATATTCATAAAAACGATATAATGACTGTTTCTCTCAGGTGGTCTTACCTGACGGTGTCTGAAGCCGTTCCTGAGAAACGTAAAGCAGAGCCGGGGAGCATCTCTTGAGACAGACACCTGGCGCAGGTGCACGCAGCAGGTTCTCAATCAGAAAACACTTCCCAGAATTCCCAAATCCCGGATGCCTCGGAGGAAACCCAGCCATGTCTCTGCGGTGCCTCGTCCTCCGATCTAGAGAGTTTCTCCCTCTCGCGTGTGAGAGTTCACTTCATTAAAGAGCACAAAGCAAGCAATGCGTCTCTCTGATTGGCTCTGATGAGACCGGCTCTTTCTGTGGGACAGAAGGTGGAACCCCTTCATTCATTATGTCAGAGCTCCCATTAAATGATAGACACTGGAGACAATGGACTCCCGGCCAAAGTTTAACTCGCACGCCAAACACAGCCCGGCGGCAGTAAATACTGGTATCTTTTTTCAGCGCCGGCCATTGAGGAGGCCATTGAGAGACGGCTTGGAAAATATCTGTGCCTCAGTCTATCAATGTGGACTATATTTCTTTACTTTATTGTTGTGCGTCCTCACAGCTGTGGACAATGAGAGCTTGTTTGCAATCAACAAGTGGTATTTTACCGTAATTAATGCATGTGTGAAACTCACAAAAACTTTTAAAGAACACGTCGCACCTGTTTTTTACCCAAAAGTCTGAAGAAATCAATTATTTTTGCATGAAGCCTAATTTTAGTATCTTTCAGATTTTTTCTTTAGTAATTAAGCACATTGCCCTAATTTTATAAAACGCGTGAAAAATAATGCTATATTATTTAAAACTGTATTTAAAACTCGCTGTACTGCCTTCATGCTAAATTACATTTATTTATTTTTTCTAATTTAATTTTAAGTACTTTTACACAATAAATTATGGTATTACAGTAAGGAAAATATAATGAGAAAAAATATTTTTTATTATTTTTTTATTTTAGGATAAAAGATGAAAAGATCAAATTTAATTTTAGCATAGTTAGGATTATTTTCTTAAAAATTAAGCATGTTACCCTAATTTAGAAAGAAAGAAAGAGAAAATCTCTCTAGCATTACTATAATGTGGAAAAATAATAATATATAGTATTTAAGTTGTTTTTAAAATGTAAATGCAATGCTGTTTTTCGTGCCTTTAATTTATACCAAATTACATTTAAATCTTTTTATTTTTAATAGTTTTACAGTACAAATTATGGTATTACAGTAATCAAAATCTAATTAGCAATCTTCATTTTCTTGATGCAAAATCTTATAAATTTTTTAAATTTTATTAAGCGTAAACAATGATTCAGATATGTCTTTCCAAATTAAAACAGCGCTTAAAAACGTGTGTTTTCTGTTTGCAAAGCAGAAATATTATGAAACACAGAACTGCTTTTGTTCTACATTTACTGCCAAAAAGTGGTGAGCATTATTTCACGTTTACCAAGAGTTTTCAGTGCTAGCCATGATCTGAATTTATGAAATCTACATATTTATTTCTATCAGAACAACATAAATATTACTCCAAAATAAATACATTTTACTTGCATGAACTTTCACTTTCAGATGAATAAAGCGCTACATGTTTCACACTGCAATGGTTCATCAATAGACGTGCATATTCATGTTCATCAACTAAATTCAGTTCCAAAAGTGTGAGAGATATATGAAAACGTTTATGACACTAATATAAATTCATAGATTATTTGTGTCCCTGCAGCACAAAAGCAGTGTTAAGTCGCTGGGGGATATTTGTAGCAATAGCCAACAATACATTGTATGGGTCACAATTATACATTTCTCTTTTATGCCAAAAATCATTAGGATATTAAGTAAAGATCATGTTCCATGAAGATATTTAGTAAATCTCCTACTGTAAATATATCAAAACTTAATGTTTGATTAGTAATATGCATTGCTAAGAACTTCATTTGGACAACTTTAAAGATGATTTTCTCAATATTTAGATTTTTTTGCACCCTCAGATTCCAGATTTTCAAATATTGTCCGATCCTAACAAACCATACATCAATGGAAAGCTATGTATATGTATAAATCTCAATTTTGAAAAAATTAGTGGTTTTGTGCTCCAAGGTCACATTTTACAAAAAGTATCTTTGACACCTGATGGTGCTCCACACATGACCAGGTCAAAAATAATCCGGATATTAAAAGCATAAAGCCAAAAACCAGATGATGTGTATTTACAGGGTTTCAACGCATTAGCAAAGTTTCAATCCCTTACTAAAAATGATGCATTCTTTTAGAAATGTTTGCATCTCTCTTCCAGGTCCACACTGACCCGACTGCAGAGCAAGGCTGTGTCTGAACGTGTCTTCAGTCTCTGTCAGAGCAGAAGTGTGCTGCTGGCTGTAAACAGGCATGTCCCGGCGCAGGGGGGATCCGGCCGGTCTTTTGGGGGAAACATCACCTCATGCTGGGCATGCTAATCACCGCAGACAGCCGCTCTCTTTGTCCCCTCGACACAGAGCCAAAGGGCACATGTAATCAAATTTGCAGTTTTATTGGCCTCGCTGGTAGCGGGCCGGCCGCCGGCCGATGAATATGTAATGTGTTAACACTCGGGTTATAGATCAAGAAATGAACTTGTGACGAATCAGACGAACAGCAAACGTCAAAGCAGTTAGTGGTGTGCCGGAGAGACTCTAAACTCAGTCTGGAGAAATCAGTGATGTTCAGGCCAAGGTCATGCAGTTGTGATTTAAAATACGTTTACTAAAGTAATTAGCACATGCATTTACAAAATAAGAGCCTTGAAACTCAGAGATGTTTATTGATGAAGCATCTTACATTTTAGCAAAAATAATTAATAATTGCAAATGATAATTTTTGTGTTTTCCATCAAATGCATCTTGAGACACATGAGAGAAATGTATTTAAAAAATAAATGACCTCTACACAGGAAAAAAGTGATTCTTTCTCTTGATAATTATATCATATATAATTATTTTAATATTATAAAAATATATATATATGTAAAATAAAATGTATATTTTTTATAATCTATATATATATATATATATATTAGACAGTGAGAGGTTAAAAAACAATTATAATTAAAAAAATAAGTAAAATAAATGTTTACATGTGTATATAATGTATATATATATATACAGTATATATGTGTGTGTGTGTGTGTGTGTGTGTGAGTGTGTGTGTGTGTGTGTGTGTGTGTGTGTGTGTGTGTGTGTGTGTGTGTGTGTGTGAGTGTGAGTGTGTGCGTGTGCGTGTGCGAGTGAGTGAGTGAGTGAGTGCGTGTGTGTGTGTGTGTGAGGGAGGGGTGTGGGGGAGGGGGGGCTGTACAGTATAAAAACCATTACGCCTATGGAGAGTCCCCACTTTTCACAAAAACAAACCTGTGTGTGTGTGTGTGTGTGTGTGTGTGTGTGTATGTGTATATATATATATTTTTTTTTTTTTGTGGGGAGCTTTTAAATTATTTGCTCAAATATGCATAAACATTTCTTTCACTTATTGTCGTAATCCCTCACACCAGTCGGCATGGTTTTCCCAAACAGGCAGAATTAGTCCTTTATGAAGTGGAGTCACTAAAACGTTAGTTCATGCAAACCCATTTGAAGCTTTTATGCCTTTTAAAGGACAACTGAAAAACTGCGAGCCGTCACTGACCGTCTGTAAAGAGTGGTGCTGTGAGAGCAGCTGTGAGAGGTCGCTCTCCTCTTTCACGCCGTGACCTCTTGAAAACGGCCGTCTCTCAATGCTTCTGTCCTCTGGGCTCTTCACACGCTGAAAGAGCACAATGCTGGGAGACTCTGTAATGAGGAGAAACTCTATCAGGCCAGTGTGATTCACGCTCACAAACCATTGAGGATTCAATTTTGTTCAGCACTTAAAACATTAGCACATGAAACTGAGAAGAGGTTCAACGTCTGTCAAGCTCTGCGTCTGATAAAGTAGTTCTGCAATAAAACCTGCTTCTGTATTTCAAATCACGCTTTATTAAAATGTCACTTTCTTCATTCATATTCCTAATAGCAGTCAATCCCGTCCCACTTATACACTCAAATAAATCATCTTCTGAACCAGTTTACTCAAATGAATCAGATATTCTCAAAGAGTGTGTTTGACTATCATCACAATACACTGATACATATATATATATATATATATATATATACACTATTATCTTACACTATACATATATATTTGTTTATATATTTAAAATATTTTTATATATCGTATATTATATATTTTTTTATATTTTTAATCTGTTTGCCATTATCTGTCATTTGCATAGGGTACCATTTAAATAAAATTGTATTTTATATATTTTTTTATATACTTTTGAATGGTTTCAATTATTAGTATCTATCATTTTTATGTTGAGAATATATTTTATTTATTTTTTAATTTTTTTAATTTTAGATGTCTTATCTATCAAAAGTTTTAGGTAAGTTTTTAAAATAAATGTATACTTCTATTAATCAATGCAATCAATGCATTAAACTGATCAAAAGTGATCATGTATAATGTTACAAAAGTTTCAAATAAATGCTCTTCTTCTGAACTTTCTGTTCATCTGTGAATCCTGAAAAATAAAATGCATCACAGTTTCCACAAAAATATTAATGTGTTCAACATTGATAATAATCAGAAATGTTTCTCGAGCAGCAGATCAGCATATTATACTGATTTCTGAAGATCATGTGACACTGAAGACTGGAGGAATGATGCTGAAAATACAGCTGCACATCACAGAAATACATTACAGTTTAACAGAGATTCACATAGAACACAGCTGTTTTACATTCTAATAATATTTCACAGTTTTTACTGCATTTGTGATCAAATAAATGCAACCTTGGTGATAAAAAAAGACATTTAAAAAGTTAGTGTCACACTACAAATAAATGTAGTTAAGGCTAATTTTAGGCCAAATATGGGTCAAAAACACAATAATATATAGTAGAAACATTTATTATTTACAGCACAAAAAACAACGAAAAACAGACATAAATACACTTACATCTAGATATCTTTCTTTACAAATTACATCTGAATAGAAAATAATATTCTTTACAATTATTTAATCTCTATGTACAACAGTTGGAGTGCATCTCAAGAGCGCTGTGTGTGTGTGTGTGTGCGTGCGTGCGTGCGTGAGTAAGTGTGTGTGTGTGTGCATGTGTAAGTGTGTGTATGTGTGTGTGTGTGTGTGCATGTGTAAGTGTGTGTATGTGTGTGTGTGCGTGTGTAAGTGTGTGTGTGTTTGTGTGTGTGCGTGTGCATGTGAAAGTGTGTGTGTGTGTGTGTGTGTGTGTGTGTGTGTGTGTGTGTGGGTGTGTGTGTGTGTGTGTGTGTGTGTGTGTATGTGTGTGTGCGTGTGCATGTGAAAGTGTGTGTGTGCATGTGAAAGTGTGTGTATGTGTGTGTGTGTGTGTGTGTGTATGTGTAAGTGTATGTGTGTGTGTGTGTGTGTGTGTGTGTGTGTGTATGTGTGTGTGCGTGTGCATGTGAAAGTGTGTGTGTGCATGTGAAAGTGTGTGTATGTGTGTGTGTGTGTGTGTGTGTATGTGAAAGTGTATGTGTGTGTGTGTGTGTGTGTGTGTGTGTAAGTGTGTGTGTATGTGTGTGTGTGTGCGTGTGCATGTGTAAGTGTGTGTATGTGTGTGTGTGCGTGTGTGTTAGAGGGAGAATTGCATGGTAGAAATCACATCACTCTCATTTCAAACCCTCCATGATGGTGTTACTTCTGTTTTAGTACGTCTGCAAGAGGTCTGTCAAAGATCTGGAAAGCATCTGCTGTGTACAAACATCTGACAGACGTCTCTAAGAGGTCATATTTCAATCATAAACATCTTAAAGCCATCTATTTGACATCTGATAGGAGACGTCCTGTAGATGTATAGCAGATGAGCAAACACTCTAAAAAATACGTCTTGCAGATGTAATGCAGACGTCCAGCAGACGTCTCCGCGATGTACGCCTGCTAAATTAGTTCAGCATTTGTGGTGTTTCCATTTGCGTGTGGCCACCGCGATGTGCAGGTCTTTCTTGAGCCACGGGAACAGACTGGAGAGCTGTATGGAGCCGCTCACACGCATGGTGCCCGTGATGAGGTAGAGCTGCGCGCGGCCGGGCCGGACCAGCGAGGGCGCACACCTGAGGTTGATGAGCAGCCAGCGTTGGATCAGACTGGCCGTGTCGTACGGGAGCAGCGGGCCGCGCTGGATGAACTCCACCGGGCCTTCCACCGTCAGCTCCGGCTCAGAGGACAGCAGGCGGCGCCGAGAGATCTTGACTTTCACAGCTGTGGGGAGAAAAGACGGTGAGTTAAAGAGTCCCCAAACCACATCACAAGACTTTAAGCTTCCTCAAAACCAGCCAAACCGATGTATACAGGCAATAAGAATCACTTACCGAAGTCGGTGAGGCACAGGGCGTCCAGCACGGTTCTGAGAGACGGCGCCTCCTCCACAGACGGGCAGCTTTGGCACACAGGCTGAGGGAATTCTGTCAACACCACTATATATATATATGGTTAAATCAATGCACATGTTTGCATTGGCGGACGCTTTTATCCAAAGAGACTTCCAGTGCATTCATTTATCTATATTTAATGACATTCATCAATATGTGGGTTAAAATTTGCTGCAATTTCGCCAAAACTGCTCTCTAAATTTTAGTCTGCTACAAAAAAAAAAAATGTGCAAACATTATTATTTATTTTTTTTAATGTTCAAATAATTTCAGAAAAATAAAACCGACTTTAAAAAGTATTCGCACCCGTTATTTGTACTAATCATTAACATCTGCAGCTAACTAGATGTTTAATAACGTTTTCTTGCATATAAACAAACGGCACTGTAATAAAAAAAAAATTATATATTTTATTAAATAGTTTTTAATTGTTTCTGTTATCAGTATCTCACATTTTTATGTAGAGAACCATTTAAAAATTGCATTTTATTTGAGATATTTTAAAATAATTTTAATGTTCCTGTCATCAGTATATATAATTTTTATATGGAGAAAATTTTATATATTTTTTTATAATTTTACGTTATCTATCTATCTATCTATCTGTGTAATAATAATAATCACTACTACTCTTTAAATGTCACCACATATTTTGTGCAAACATTATTTTTAGTACATTCATAATTTAATACATTTAAAATGTATCTAATATCAATAAAGATCTTGGTTAAAAATTCACCACAATTTCCTGCAATTTAGTCAAAGCTTTTCTCTAAATTTCTAAATGTATTTTTTATGCAACAAACATTATTTTTCATGACATGTTATTTAGTAAATTAATATTGTTTATGTTCTAGAAAATGTCAACAGCATTTGGTGTCAGTATCTATTATTTTAGCATGAAATAAATAATGTAATTTAATTTTCTATTTTATTTGATTCTGTCTGTCTGTCCGTCTATGCATGTGAATGAGTGTCTCACCTTTGGAGAAGGCGCTGATGTGTTTGGGCAGCGGCGTCAGACACGTGTCGTCCTGCGCGGGGAACCGGTCGCAGCTCAGGGCCTCGGGCCAGGCGTGTCCGTGACAGGCCAACACGGGAGCGCAGCTCTCCTTCACGGCCACACACACGCTCTGACACGGCTGGATGAACCTGCGGATGCAACCACACTGAGCTTAGACCAAGAACTCTCAGATCTCTCCAGTCCCTGGTCTCGGTGCTCTGTGCACATACCTGTCGAGGCAGACGGGAGCGACGAGCGAGCAGACGAAGGCCCGGGCCTGTGGGTGGCAGCCGGTGTGAAGCAGCGTCCTCCAGTCGTCCGAGCGAGGAACCGCTTCCTCCAGACTGCTGTGGCCCAGCAGGTTAGGCAGACGCATCTCCGAGTACGGCACGTCCTGGCAGACACTCATCTGGAGCGGGATGGGGACGCAGCGTGTGGTCTGGCCCAGGTCGAAGGCCCCGGCGTGGGCCCCGAGAGCGAGGAGGAGCAGCAGGGACGTATGCATGATCCTGACGGAGGCGTGGAGGTGAGTGATGCAGGAGCTCAGCCGGCTCTGGCTTTATATAGAGGAGGACAGATGTTATCAACGACACATCAGAGGGACTCAGACGAGCAGGAGATAACGGGCCCCAGACGAGGGGGGAACGAGGGGGGACATTAAGTAAACTATCAAAGAGCTCCACACACACATACACATAAACACACACATAAACACACACTCACACACACTCACGCACACACACTCACACACACACTCACACACACATAAACACACACTCACACACACACACTCACACACACACACACACTCACACACACGCACACACACACGCACACACACACACTCACACACACACACACTCACACACACACACACACTCACACACACGCACACACACACGCACACACACACACTCACACACACACACACTCACACACACACACACACTCACACACACGCACACACACACGCACACACACACACTCACACACACACACACTCACACACACACACACACTCACACACACGCACACACACACGCACACACACACACTCACACACACACACACTCACACACACACACACACTCACACACACGCACACACACACGCACACACACACACTCACACACACACACACTCACACACACACACACACTCACACACACGCACACACACACGCACACACACACACTCACACACACACACACTCACACACACACACACACTCACACACACGCACACACACACGCACACACACACACTCACACACACACACACTCACACACACACACACACTCACACACACGCACACACACACGCACACACACACACTCACACACACACACACTCACACACACACACACACTCACACACACGCACACACACACGCACACACACACACTCACACACACACACACTCACACACACACACACACTCACACACACGCACACACACACGCACACACACACACTCACACACACACACACTCACACACACACACACACTCACACACACGCACACACACACGCACACACACACACTCACACACACACACACTCACACACACACACACACTCACACACACGCACACACACACGCACACACACACACTCACACACACACACACTCACACACACACACACACTCACACACACGCACACACACACGCACACACACACACTCACACACACACACACTCACACACACACACACACTCACACACACGCACACACACACGCACACACACACACTCACACACACACACACTCACACACACACACACACTCACACACACGCACACACACACGCACACACACACACTCACACACACACACACACTCACACACACACACTCACACACACACGCACACGCACACACACTCACACGCACACTCACACACACACACGCACACACAAATATTTTTAATGCTCAAATAATTTTTCATAAAAATGCAACACCAAATAAAACAGCATTTGCAGTTTGTTTGCAAACTACAAGCACTAATTAACATCTACGTCTAACTAAACTACTTTTAATGAGGTGCTCTTTTAATGTTTATATTTATTATTTTTAATGACTTCTGTTATCAGTATTATTTCATGTGGAAAAAAAATAAATAAAATTGATGATGATGAAAATTAAAGGTTTTAATGTATTGATAAAAAAAAGCAGTGTTGAGTCGCTGGGGGATATTTGTAGCAATAGCCAACAATACATTGTATGGGTCACAATTATACATTTCTCTTTTATGCCAAAAATCATTAGGATATTAAGTAAAGATCATGTTCCTTGAAGATATTTTGTAAATGTCCTACTGTAAATATATCAGAACTTAATGTTTGATTAGTAATATGCATTGCTAAGAACTTCATTTGAACAACTTTAAAGATGATTTTCTCAATATTTAGATTTTTTTGCACCCTCAGATTCCAGATTTTCAAATATTGTCCGATCCTAACAAACCATACATCAATGGAAAGCTTATTTATCCAGCTTTCAGATGATGCATACATCTCAATTTCACAAAATTGACCCTTATGACTGGTTTTGTGCTCCAGGGTCACAAATACATATATTTGATTCTTTTATTCTCGTCTAGCAGAGTGCCGGTGTTTGATAAGGATGTTCCACCTGACTCATGACACAGAAATGCATTTTCCTTCAATTTGCAGCCCAAATATGTGAAATGTGTCGTAATGGCTGATCATGTGCAGATGATTTTAGTTCTTAATTCAGTTGTGCATTCATCTGGATTGCTTGTATAGACTGCATGTGTGTGTGTGTGTGTGTGTTTATGGTGGGTTCTTCTGTTAAATGTTGTTTTCTTGCCCTCATATAGTCAGTGAGCTGAGGGTCTGGTCCGTGTGCAGACAGGCGTCTCTGACAGCTGCTCTGTCTCCAGCATGTCAGTTTGAGCTTCCAGCGAGAGCGTTGCGAGCGGCCTGTCCTGCGGCGCAGCTGTGCTCTGACTCCACGGGCTGCATTCGTATTCAAATCCTCCAGCTCGTGCTGCAGATGTGCCTCTAACGTCTCAGACGCTCGTAACGCAGCGTACTTCACTGGATTATCTCACATTAGTGCTCGAACATTTGCATTTACAGCCCTTCTCTTCTGCAGTCTGACTCTCGGGTCTTACACAAGCATTCTGCTGTGCATTTACTGCAATGCGTTCCTCAAAGATGTTTATAATAACAACACACTATAATATTCATTACAATTTGTTTTTGATAAATGTAGTACATTTTTTACAATTTCAGCCTTTTGGAGGTGAGAATAACTAGAAATTACTATATTTCCGTGACTTCTAATTTTTATTTCTTTTCAAGTCTCAAAAATGACCATTTTAGACTCTCAGAAGCTGTTAGTTCAAATACATTTCAAACAAATCCAGTGTACTCGATTTATTCATGCACTAAAAATTCAGCGTTCTTGCACTTTTTGGCCAACCTCTGCAGTCTGACTCTCGGGTCTTACACAAGCATTCTGCTGTGCATTTACTGCAATGCGTTCCTCAAAGATGTTTATAATAACAACACACTATAATATTCATTACAATTTGTTTTTGATAAATGTAGTACATTTTTAACAATTTCAGCCTTTTGGAGGTGAGAATAACTAGAAATTACTATATTTCCGTGACTTCTAATTTTTATTTCTTTTCAAGTCTCAAAAATGACCATTTTAGACTCTCAGAAGCTGTTAGTTCAAATACATTTCAAACAAATCCAGTGTACTCGATTTATTCATGCACTAAAAATTCAGCGTTCTTGCACTTTTTGGCCAATAATTTATTAAAAATGTTTTGTTTGTTTTACTTGAGTGTGTGTGTGTGTGTGTGAGAGTGTGTGTGTGTGTGAGTGT
>NW_015506743.1:31322-53573 GCF_001515645.1 Sinocyclocheilus grahami
GTGAGTGTGTGAGTGTGTGTGTGTGTGTGTGTGTGAGTGTGTGTGTGTGAGTGTGTGTTGACACTGTCACAGACTCAATTGTCAGGTCGAGTCTCCGTCTCTCCTCCATCAGACCAACAGACCTCTTCAGCGCAGACATTCACATCAAAGACAGACAGACTATAAAATCTGAAATGCTTTTTATTGAAAGATTACAAACTGAATGCATAGGAATTGGAGTATGCACTCAAATAATAAAATACTGCAAAATGCAATTTTGATATGCAAACCTCTGACCTCATTATAACTTTAATAAACAACACTTGAGAAGAGATCATGAGATATCGCTTATGGGATAGCATTTCAAATTATTTTCATGATTTAAAGATGATCTAAGAGTGAAATTATTCCTATTTATTTAAAAAATGCATGCAGTTAGAAACAGACTGCAATATACTATACATTGTAGGTAGAGTTAATAACAGCACTGGAGTGATAGTAGTGCAGAAGACATGCTGGAGCCATCAAACAAGTCGCTTTGAATGTAAAATCGGTCATAATATAAGCATGATGTAGGAGAATATTTCCCAGCAGCAGGGTGCAGTGCTGTTATTTGAGGTGCTGTATTGTGCATCACCAGCAGAGGGCAGTGTAGAATTATCTTGCTGTATTCAGACTCAAAGTGGAGGTTTAAAGAGCTGGACTGCAAAGCGACCTCACTCATGGCAGGAGCCATATTGAACTGCAAATCTCATTTTCACAACTTTACAAACTATTATCCCTCACAGGCTCGTTTTCATTCCTTTCACAAATCAATAAATAGACACGGCGTATTAGCCTAATAATTCCAATGCAATAAAAGAAGGGCTTTTTCACAATAGCTCTTTCATTATATGGCACTATGTTCTTGGTGCTTATGGCTAATGATAATCACTACCTCCTTCCCAAATCCCTACAGTAACCTTTACACACTTTTAGATTTTAATGAAGATGTTATTAAGCCGTCTTCCTCCCAAAGGTTCCCACAGTGTAGGTGATTTCAGCTTTTAATTCAGTCATGTTCAAATCAAGTGAACTGATGCTATAATATGAGCAGGTTTTTGGACATACAGCAGTCCCAGATGTAAATGCATGAAAATCTGTCTTCTAAAAATCTAAAACCCAAACAACTACTGGCTAGCACTAAAATGTTCCATGTTATACCAATGCACTCTTCAGTACGCGTGTGTGCAGCAAAGCAGTGCAGTGTTCGGTCTTGACCTTTTGTACAGGTGAGTTAGGGTTAGGTTAAAACCGCTCATTTCTGAAGCTGCCGTCTCTCCGGAGGTCGCTCGTGCGCATGCGCAGTCTCCGCCTGCAGCTCGGTCCGTGGCGGCTGCTGCTGCTGTCTCTGTCCGCCGCTCCGAGAAGCTCCGTGTTTTTCCGCCGCGTTCTCGCCCGTCTATGCGTCCGAATCCGCCCGCGCTGCTCGGTCCGTGCTCCCGGTAAAAGGCTCGTCTCACCACGGCTCCGGGCGTTATGCGCTCAAATGCGGCCTACACGCTGAAGCTGTCCTCTTCCTCCTCCTCCTCCTCCTCCTCCTCCTCCCATGCATGAATCTCACCGTGATGGCTGATGATCAACAACAACAGCCCGGTGCTCCCGGAGCGTCCCTGCAGAGCCCCGAAGCGACGGCGCTGCAGTACAACAAGATCAAGAACTCCATTTGGTAAGAGATCCGATCTCAAAAACACCCCAGCACATCTCTGCGCTCAGAGAGAGAGAGAGAGAGAGAGAGAGAGAGAGACGCGTTTACTTGCTGCTTCTATTGCATGTGATGTTTGAGTGTTTGCATTAGGATGTCTGATGCCAAATGGACGGCAGGCCTACATGTAGTTGCAATGCATATCTGCTTTCAGTGCATGTGATTATGGCTGGTTTATAATTGCATTCGATTGTCTGATTCCATTGCATGCTACAGCTGATTTCAAATGTCAGTGATTATATGATGTCATTGCATTGCTATTTCTACTTCAGTTACATTTGGATGTCTGATTATATTGCATGGATTTTCTGATGTCACTGCATGGGATGTCTGATTTCAGTGCATTGATTGGATGATTTCGTTGCATGGCATATCTGATTTGAGTGCATGTGATTATGGCTGGTTTATAATTGCATTCTGATTTCATTGCTTGGATCTGATGTCTGATTTAATTGCATGGTACAGCTGATTTCAAACGCAAGTGATATATATGATGTCATTGCATTGCTATTTCTACTTGATTTTGGATGTCTGATTTTATTGCATGGATTTTCTGATTTCAGTGCATGTCAAATCTGATTTCACTGCATGGGGATGTCTGATTTCATTCCATGGATTATGATTGTGTTGCATGGCATATTTCAGTGCATGTGATTATTATTCTATGTGCAAGTGATATATATGATGTCATTGCATTGCATTGCTATTTCTACTTCCATTGATTTTGGATGTCTGATTTTATTGCATGGATTTTCTGATTTCAGTGCATGTCAAATCTGATTTCACTGCATGGGGATGTCTGATTTCATTCCATGGATTATGATTGTGTTGCATGGCATATTTCAGTGCATGTGATTATTATTCTATGACTGCATTAGATTTTCTGATGTCACTGCATGGGATGTTTGATTTCAATGCATGTCAAATCTGATTTCAAATAATATCTGGTTTCAGTGCGTGGGGATGTCTGATTTCATTCCATGGCTTGTATGATTTCATTGCATGGCATATCTGATTTGAGTGCATGTGATTATGGTGTTTATGACTGCATTAGATTGTCTGATTTTATTGCATGGATTTTCTAATGTCACTGCATGTGATTATGTCTGATTTCTAATTTCATTTGCAATGGGATGTCTGATTTCATTGCTTGCATATGATATCTGATTTTCTTGCATGGATTTTTTTGATGTCACTGCTTGGGATGTAATTGCATAGGATGTCTGATTTCATTCTGTGGCATCCATGTAATGTATAATCTCAATGCATGTGATTATGTCTGATATTTAATTTCATTGCATTTGAATGTCTGATTTCAGTTGCAATGGATGCATGATTTTATTGCAGTTATCTCATTGATTTTCTGATGTCATTGAACGAGATGCATTTTAAATCAGATATGGCATGCAATTACATCAGAAAATCAACGAGATAAAATCAGACACCATCCCCACCCCATGCAACAGAATCAGACATCCAAACGCAATGAAATCAGACATCCCGTGTAGTGACATCAGAAAATCCATGCAATAAAATCAGACACCGTCCCTATGCAATAGAATCAGACATCATATCCGAACAATTAAAACAGATACCCCAATGCAATTATAAATCAGACATGCACTGAAATCAGATATACCATGCAATGACATCTGATATATCATGCAATGACTTCAGAAAATCAATTAGACAAAATCAAACAAAGTCCTTATGCAATAAAATCAGACGTCATATCCAAGCAATGAAATCATTCAACCCAATGCAATGAAATTGTAAATCAGGCGTAATCTCATGAACTGAAATCAGATATTGCTTGCATTTTAAATCAGATATGCCATGCAATGACAAGTAATATCTGATTTCAGTGCATGTGATAATGTCTGATTTATAATTGCATTGGGATGTCTGTTTTAATTGCTTGGATGTGATGTCTGATTCTGTTGCATGGGGACGGTGTCTGATTCTATTGCATGGATCTTCTGATGTCTTTGCAATGGCATTTCTGATTTCAGATGCAAGTAATATCTGATCTCAGTACAAAGTCTCTCTAATTTCATTGCATTTGGATGTCTGATTTTAGTTGCAATGGATGTATGATTTCATTGCATGGGGATGATGTCTAATCGCATTGCATGGATTATCTGATATCATTGCATGCAATGTCTGATTTCAGTTAAATGCGATGTCTGATTGATTTTGAAAGTCCACTTGTACCTCATTTCCCATAAAAATCAGACATGAAAATGATTTTAGATGATCTACATGCACTTAACATGTGATGTCCATAAAAGCTTAATTTCTCCAGAATCCACAAACCTGTTAAATGAATAGACCGCTGTCGTAGAACTCTACCTTTGACACTGTCATTAAGGATTAAAGAAGAGCCGGTGTTTTTCTTTCTTTCTACGAGTTCTTTTGTCTTAAACAAGCGCAACCAACTCCAAAAAATACCCTGCCTGTTATCAGGAACTCAACAGTCTTGTTTTGTTTTTTCTCATTGTGTTCATACTTGAAGCACAACCAGTCTAATAATCTGCTTTTCTTGTTTTACAGCAAATCAGTCCAATCAAAAGTGGAGAGTATATTGGTAAGTCTCTCATGCCATTAATTATAAACATTTAGGCAGTGTGCTTCCAGTTTTGTATTATCAGACAGGTAGTTTGGACTCTAGTTTGAGATTCTGCATTATAATGCAGATGTGTTCTATATTAATGCAGCAAGTTGCAATATAAACCTTAAACTGTAATCGTTGGTTGAGGATTTTAAATATTATTTATAAATGTAACTAGCCTATTTATGAATAATGAAGTCTTATCATATTGCAGTTGCCACTGTTTCTAAAATGAATTAGCATTTTTAGAGATAATATTGGGCAAGTATTACATTAATAATGTTGCTATAATTGTGTTATAAATATTTTTTAAATTAACATCCTTTTTAAAAAAGACTTTTCCTGTGAATATTTTAGATTTCAACTAAAGGTTTTACTATCATTTTTATTTGTACTACTGAATTTACAATAGCTTTTTCTGCTGATATGGCATTAAGTAATGAATAAATATTTTAAATATCAGTGTTACGCCGGCCTTTATCTATTTATCAGCATCAGCCACTGGTGAACCAGATAAACCAGCATCTGCTTCATTCATCACACTGGAAATGGAAGGTCAAGCTGAGCACATTGCATTGTGGGATGCAGTATTGTGTGTCAGGTGCTCTGGTTGTATAATGCACACTTATGCTGGTGTAGAAGATCATAGGAGTATTACATCTCCATAGGAGACATACTGCATGCTGCAGGAATAGTGTGAGTGTAGTACATTATTAAAAACATTGGACAAGACATTTAAAAATGCAGATTCAGCATTCAGTTTTTAAATGTTGAAAATGTGTTTATGAATTGTTTTGCATTTGTGAATGTGAATGAGGTCATTAGTTTGTGAGTCATATTTGGTGAATGTGTTCATTGTGAGATTATTCTGATCGTGTAAAGAATATGTTAGTGATATTCATTACTGTCTGACAGTGTGATTTATTTTTAGTTCCAGTGTGTGTGTGCGTGTGTGTGTGTGTGCGTGTGTGTGCGTGCGTGTGTGTGTGCGTGTGTGTGTGTGTCCTTATGCAATAAAATCAGACGTCATATCCAAGCAATGAAATCATTCAACCCAATGCAATGAAATTGTAAATCAGGCGTAATCTCATGAACTGAAATCAGATATTGCTTGCATTTTAAATCAGATATGCCATGCAATGACAAGTAATATCTGATTTCAGTGCATGTGATAATGTCTGATTTATAATTGCATTGGGATGTCTGTTTTAATTGCTTGGATGTGATGTCTGATTCTATTGCATGGGGACGGTGTCTGATTCTATTGCATGGATCTTCTGATGTCTTTGCAATGGCATTTCTGATTTCAGATGCAAGTAATATCTGATCTCAGTACAAAGTCTCTCTAATTTCATTGCATTTGGATGTATGATTTCATTGCATGGGGATGATGTCTAATCGCATTGCATGGATTATCTGTGTCTGATTTCAGTTAAATGCGATGTCTGATTGATTTTGAAAGTCCACTTGTACCTCATTTCCCATAAAAATCAGACATGAAAATGATTTTAGATGATCTACATGCACTTAACATGTGATGTCCATAAAAGCTTAATTTCTCCAGAATCCACAAACCTGTTAAATGAATAGACCGCTGTCGTAGAACTCTACCTTTGACACTGTCATTAAGGATTAAAGAAGAGCCGGTGTTTTTCTTTCTTTCTACGAGTTCTTTTGTCTTAAACAAGCGCAACCAACTCCAAAAAATACCCTGCCTGTTATCAGGAACTCAACAGTCTTGTTTTGTTTTTTCTCATTGTGTTCATACTTGAAGCACAACCAGTCTAATAATCTGCTTTTCTTGTTTTACAGCAAATCAGTCCAATCAAAAGTGGAGAGTATATTGGTAAGTCTCTCATGCCATTAATTATAAACATTTAGGCAGTGTGCTTCCAGTTTTGTATTATCAGACAGGTAGTTTGGACTCTAGTTTGAGATTCTGCATTATAATGCAGATGTGTTCTATATTAATGCAGCAAGTTGCAATATAAACCTTAAACTGTAATCGTTGGTTGAGGATTTTAAATATTATTTATAAATGTAACTAGCCTATTTATGAATGTGTGTGTGTGTGTGTGTCATCTAAAGGCCACTCACTTTCATCAAAACAGTGTTTTCTACAGCAGTTGTCATCATCAAATAATCCATAGTTATTAGTCAACAGGGAGTATCGTAGTGTCCTGCTACATTTTCCTTAGATGGAAGATGTGTTTGTCATAATTCTTCCTTTGCATGTTTGTAGAATTTTCAGTCCAAACTTGCTAATAAATTTCACAATCACAGCAACACATAGAATTAAATGTAAAATTTAGATTTAGAAAGACTGAAATAGTATTTTCTTGTCAAACGTACTCTGTTTTATTTACAACTTTGAAAAATCATGAGTGTTAACGCAAATTCTTTAATATATTTTTAGCAATTGTTTACTAACACGTTTTTAACATTTTAAAGTACTAACATCTTTTTTTTTTTTTTTTAAACAAAGAACTAACATGTTTTTAACATTAGAAGTACTAACACGTTTTTTTTACGTTTTAACAGAGTACTAACATTTTTGTAGTTCTGCTTTTGGACGTTCTGGGTGTTTCTAGTCAAATCAACGTATTTTCCGAGCGGATATTATAAAGTTAAACCTATGAAAATGGCTTTAAAAAGCACATTGCACCATAGTTTCTTCACTTTATAGTGTCAGAATAACCATGATGAGTGTGTAGATGACATGAGGCGGCTCGAGGGTGAAGTTCAGAGGATTTTGTTCATGAAATGATAAGAGCACACATTATTTTATTATCTTACACACAGTATTTTAACTTAGGTGCTGCAAGCCTTATGCATTATGCAAGTACTTTACAGGAAGTTTATTGCTGTGGCAGCCAACAACAGCACCACTCAACCATGCACACATTTTTATATTTAGTTACACTAAAAAGTTTCAGTTTAATTAATTCAGTCGATCTCATTACACCGCTTTAACATGGGTTTCTATGGAGACCGGAAGAACAGAATAAGAATAAGGCTGTTTGCTTTGGATGGAAGGATTTATAACCACTACCTGGTACATTTAGGAAATAACAGTGAATCGTCTTTTATTTTTTTATTGACTCTCATTGGCTGCCCAGCCTCACATCCATTCATGAGCGCCGGTTTCCCCTAGCAACAAAGAGGCAACTAGAATAGGACGAGGTGAGAGGAATTCACTCTCACCAGCCAATGGAAAGCGAGGTGGGCGGAGCCTGTGCTGGAACGACGTGTTGCCAGTGTGTCAGCATTGACATGCATGTTTACTGTCAGGGTTTACATGGCAACCGGCTAAGAGCAGGGCAGGATTGCAGGTTTGCTGTTGGTCGTATGCGCAGACACGCTCTGGTACTGTGCGCCTGGCCGACTCGAGGGGCTCTGGTTCTCCCCGTACAATACGGCAACCTTGCGGAAATGAATGCAGGTGAAAACAGTGATGTCATGGACTGCGGAGTCTTATGCAGGGGCCGAAAATCAAGGCCTTTAAGTGAATTTTAGTGTGTGATAATGGTGTGGGTGTTTGATATTGTGCATGACAATAATGTCATTTCTTTTATTTTTTTTGGAGAAAAAGTAGCAAAATCTAAATTCTGCTGCAGTGGAATCTCCACCACAACCAAATGTAAACTTTTATTGGAAAAACTCTTGTTCTCAAAAATATTGTCATTTTTAAAAAAATGAATACATTTTAGTGTAGTCACAGAATTTCACACTTTAATTACATTTAATGCCTCGGCATGACTGTTAACATGCTGTTTTTTTAATAGTAAAAAAGAATGTCAAACTTGTCTGAATTGCCATAATCCTTGTGTTGTTCATTTACACAGCAAGATGTTGAGAAGTTTACAGATATCGAAAAGCTCTACCTCTACCTTAAGTTGCCTTCTGGTCCCAGTGGTGGCAATGACAAAAGGTGCATATTATTTATTATCTACACTATTCCTTTCCATATCCCCCTCCTCTCTTTTTATGTTTTTTTGTGCTTTGCAATATCAAATACACTCATAGCATATACTGTATGTCTGTTTATGATTCACTCATATTTACATTCAGTGAAACATGCATATATGAAATGCATTTATGAAACAAAATCTAAACATTTGCAAGTATCATTTTTTGTAATATTGTTTCGTTTTGCATTTGTTGTCAGGTTTACATTGATTTATGAGTCATGAGCTAATCATTTCGCCAGTTATACAGATTTTGTGTAAATTATGACATTGCAATACCAAGCTTCCTGTGTTTTATCATTTGTTTCCCCTTATCTGTCCATCATGTCAACCCCTCTTTACCAACATGATGTCCAATAGAACTGAAAATCAGAGGGGCTCTGCAAGTCCTGCGATATGGTACTACAACTTTAACTATATTAAAGGGAAAATAATTTTGAAGTAGTTTGTAACATGATATATTATACAGGACCAACAAATGTACACACAGCCGTCTGGTGCTGCACCATCTCTGGTTTTAAGCCTTTCTTTTCCTCTGTTTTCCCCATAGCGACCAGAATTCCATGTCGTCCAGCCGGACTCAACAGATGTACGCCTTCAACTGGATCCGAAATCACTTGGAAGAGCACCCAGAAACCTCACTGCCAAAACAAGAGGTGTACGACGAATACAAGTGAGTGATTTGACACTGCAGTAATGGACAGAAGTTGTGTTTGCTTGTACTCATCTGATGCTATGTTTCAGGAGTTATTGCGACAATCTGGGTTACCATCCTTTAAGCGCAGCTGATTTTGGAAAGATCATGAAAAACGTTTTTCCGAACATGAAGGCACGCCGTTTGGGCATGAGGGGGAAATCAAAATATCCTTTTGTGTGGAAACATCTGAAATATTTTGAATTTGAGCTACCTGCGATACACCTAAAGCATGACAACATTTGCTTTTGAAGCATTTTGTGTGCATTGAGAATTGTTGTGAACCTTTACAATGCATTACGTACTGCTACAGTGGGCTGAGAAAAAAAGCATTTGTGCACGTGCCGTCACTCCCTAACCTGGACTTACACAAATCAGGAGACGGGGTCAGTATCCTGTTTCTGTCAAATCCAAAACAAGACATTCATATCATGCCCTAATTGCAACAGCATTGTGTTGGTTTTCAAATTAAGTTTGTACAAGTTTGATAAACCTCTTTTTGCTGGGCTTCTTTAGTGTGAGTTGTTGGACTCGACCGGACAGTCTCCCAGTGCTGAGGATGAGATGCGTTCTGCAGCTTGCGGTCTGGTCTGCGAATGGGCTCAGAAGGTTTTGAGTCGCCAGTTTGACAATGTGGACGAACTGGCACGCTTTCTTCTCAACAGTCACTATATAGGCACTAAGTCCATGGCAGCTCTTACTGTTATGACTGGAACCCCAACAGGCAAGACACAAAAATTACCTTGCATACAAATCTAGACGATGCATGATTAAACTCTTTGAAAATGTCAGTTGTAGCAGCTACTGGTTGCACCCTTCAGGAGTTTTACTTGTGTGGCATTCAAACTATGTTCGTTACTTGTATTTAACTGGAATCTCTTTGATAAAAACCAGGTATGAAAACCCCTACGCCTGCCTCTGCCTTTGTGCCAACCGGTGAAGCCAACTCATTCCAGCCCCAAGTGAAGACCCTCCCTTCGCCTTCTGTAGACGCCAAACAGCAGCTGCAGCGGAAGATTCAGAAGAAACAGCAGGAGCAGAAGCTCACCTCTCCTTTGCCCACTGATGCCCAGGCCAGAAGGGCAGAGGCGGGCACACCCGGCCCTGGATCCAGCCTGACCTCTGGAAGTCCTGCAATACTGTCCCCTCAACCAACCATAGGCATTGTGGTCACTGCTGTTCCAAGTCCTATCACAGTAAGGAGATTTTGGTTGATAGCAGGGTATGGATGATTCGACATTACTGAATGACAAATGATTTAGATTGTGCCTTTGTTTGCATCATTTTCAGGTTCAGAGAAACCGGCAACTAATGACCTCTCCAAGTCCTGTTGGGGCAGCAGAGGGAAAAGTTGTTCCTGTTAACTTCCAGGTCTTGACACAACCTGTTAAGCAGTCTCCAAAAACACCCCAAAATTTCCCTGCCAGCCCAGTCGGTGACAGGTTGGCCAGACACCGATATGCTCAGATTTTACCTAAACCCTCTGCTACAAGCGCCATTGCACTTCGATCGCCCCCAACACTCCTAATCACCAACAGCCCCATCAAGACGGTGATGCCCACGCCCCATGTTAGCTCTTTAAATGTGGTCAAGATGACTGCAATTTCGTTAGCGCCTAGCAGTAGCAGTAGTAGCAGTAGTACTCCTACCCCGTTGCGACCTGCTTCGGCAGGTTTCAGTAGCACAGCTTCCCTGGAAGAATCTTGCCAAATCCAGCAAGTGCAGAATGGGGCGTCGGTCATGTCTCTCCAGTCATCTGGGAAAGCTGGACGTCCCTCCACGACCCCAACTCCATCAGCATCCACTGTTACCAGTGAGATAAAAGTGACATTCGAAGCTGTGAATGACAGTAACTCAGCTACTGCTGTTTATAAACAAATCACTGCATCAGGGAACAGTACAGGACTTAAGAATGAAAGAGCCACTAAATTCAGGGCTTCCAGTGAACCCTCTTTTCTTATTAAGGCGTCCCCTGTGCCTGAGAGAGTGACAAGGGCCAAGAGTGACTCTACAACCCCTTCAAGTACAATCATGGGGGCTCTTGCCCCAAGCAGCAATAACAACAATGATCAACCAGAAAGTACTTTGTATTTAACTGTAACTAGCCAGAATGTAGATGCTGAATTGTCATCCATTTGTGCGATGGCAACTGCAAGCACTTCTTCAAAAGATGCTGGTCTCGGTCGAAAAAGCCCTCGAAAACGCTCTGCATCTGTTTTGGAAACCCATACAATCCCAGTTAAAAGAGTATTCATTTCCCAGCAACCTTTGGATGTTGGCTACAATGCCAAGCCTGGTATTGTAATAGCAGCTAAGAAGATTCAGATATCTGGCACTCCAGCAAGACCAGAGAGCGCTCCATGCAAAGTTACACTAAAACAGAGTAGCTCTCTTCCAACTCAAATCTTAGCTCTTTCTGACACTCCCATTGGAGCCCTGGGCACCTCCCAGATGGTTAATCCTCAATATGAAGTTGCTGATATTAGCCCCAGTGAAACTGCTTCTGCTAATAGCACAGCTTTACTGCAGCAAATCCCAAGTCACCAACAAATCAGCAGTGACATTTGTCAGCAGGTATCTACTGTAAGTGAACTCAAGAGTTCGCTGCAAGACCACTCGCAACAGATGCAAGCAGAACACAAGCAGATTGCCGCTAATCCATTATCGTTGATGGCCCAGGCAACTGAGACCACTAGTCAGCTCACTCTTCAGCAGGAAATTGTTGATTTTGCAGGAGCCCAAGCTAGTATAGACTATTTTCCCTTCAATGATGATGATATGACCCAGGACAGTATTGTAGAAGAGCTTGTACAGATGGAGGAACAGATGAAGCTGAATAGCAGCTTGCAATCCTACCTGAGCTGTGTTGATATATCCCTACAAGGTCAAGCCACGGTTGGTCAAGGAACAATCCTCTCGCCCCATCAGACAAGTACACAGTTCTATCATTCGTCCCACAGTAGCGCCACGCCAATCCACACGCCAACTCCGACGCCCACTCCAACACCAACACCTACACCAACTCCTACCTCCGAGATGCTACCAGGGGGGCACAGCTTGACCAGAGAAAGCCCTTGTTCTCGAATGGCACCTGTTACCCCAGTGGATAGCATCTTAGGCGGGCGCCATACACCCATCAGCACCCCACTGTCAAACTGCAGCAGCAGTGTTCCTCCAAGCCCCATCGAATGCCGCAATCCCTTTGCATTCACTCCAATAAACTCCAGTATAACTGGATATCATGATGGTAGCGTTGTGTCCAGCAGTCCAGTAAAACCCATGCAAAGGCCAATGGCCACCCACCCAGATAAAGCCAAGCTGGAGTGGATCAACAACAGGTACAACAGCACCGCAGGGTCTCCTGTTATATCCACCAATGCTACCATTGGTATCCTGCCCAGTTATCAGGATCTGGTCGAGGACCACTTCCGTAAACCACACGCTTTTGCCATCCCAGGTCAATCTCTCCAGTCTCAGTCAAGGCATCAGGACGGAAACTTGGGAAGGCTAACAACCATTTCTCCAGTGCAACAAGGACAGCAAACCACCCTTAGTAGCAAGCAAGAAAGTTTTGCCGTCCCAGCTCCGTTGGACAACAAAGGGGCAGGAAGCACATCTACATCTGGAGGTGGAACCTTCCGGTGTCGCAGCGTTAGCCCAGCAGTTCGCCAGCGTAACCTTAGTGGCACCACTGCACAAACAGTCACCACCCCACGGTCTGTTGTTTCTCCCTTTAATTGCCCCCTGACATTTGAGGTTCTGAACATTTTGTCCAACAACCAGTCTGGGGTCAGTGCCAGCAGCTTGGCCCAGAGGAGCCAATCAGTTCCACTAAACATCATGATGCAGTCTGAGCTGCTTCCCATCAGTCACCAGGGGCAGCAAAGCAATAGCGCTAAGATCACCACCGTGCTCCTTAGCAAGATGGACACGGATGGAGACGATGCAGTGCGAGGACTGGGTGTAAACAACCTGCCCGCCAATTACACGGCACGGATGAACTTAACCCAAATCCTGGAGACGACACAGGGCTTCCCCGGAGGCCCCAACTCTCAGAACCAGCAGCTGCCTCTGGACTCAAGCCCTTCACCTTTTGACTTCCAGAAGACGGGTTACCTCATAAGTGCGGGAGAGGAGCAAGTCACCTTCTGCAGTCGTGACAGTCAAGCACAATCGGGCTCTGGACTGCAACAACCAGAAGAGCAGCTTCAGCTCCAGGAACTGCAGTTGGAGTTGCAAGACCAACAGCTACCACTCCAGAATCAACAGCTGCAACTTCCAGATCAGCAGTTACAACTCCGAGACCAACAGCTGCAACTTCAAGACACACAGTTGCAACTCCAGGACCAACAGTTACAGTTGCCGGACCCACAACAGTTACAAGATGACCCAGATCTCACCCAGCACCACTTGTTGGCCCAAACCTCGCAGCAGGTTGTGGATCAGGTGCAGCAAGAGCAACTAGACTTCAACACTACTGTCAAGGATCTCTTGGGGGAGGACAGCCTCAACCCCAGTTCGCAACTCATCGGACAGGTGGCGTCAGAGCTCAGTGCTGTCGCCTCTGACTTTTCCAGCGATATCCGGTTGACTTCTGACCTTTCGAGTAGCATTAACGACCTAAACACTTTGGACCCCAACTTGCTGTTTGACCCGAGTCAGCAGCAGGACCAATTTGAAGACGCCACACTGGAAGAACTGAAGAACGATCCTCTGTTTCAGCAGATTTGCAGCGATACTGTGAATTCTGCTGGTTTTGATTGGCTGGAGAATAAAGACCAGCCAACCGTGGAAATGTTGGGATAATATTATTTCCTGTTCTTTTACTGTTGATGTTGCTGTCGTCTGTTGTCGTTTATATTTATGGTTTCTGTTCAGCGTTTGTTTTTTGTATTGCAACGTTTTGTGTATCCTTTACGTACAAAAATATTGAATGATGTGTCTGTGCAGCAAAAATCTGGACGCTTTGGACTGTCCAGTGTAAAGTGCCAGCCTGAGGTAAATCTCTTACAGGCATGTGCTTTATCTGAAATTTTTTTTTTACAATGGTTTTGTTTGTATTCCTGTTGTATGATTTCATAGATCATTCCAGTCATTTCTCCTCACTCAGAAGTAGGGCTGGGTATCGTTCAAAAAATGTAGATACCGATACCTTGACTTCGATACCGGTTCCTGAACGAGACTTTTTTTCGATACCACTTTTATTAAATCAGTTTTAACAAGATTACATCAACTTAAAAAAAAAACTTTTACACTAGTGCGTGTTCATTTTAAAACGCATAGCTCAGACAGAATCATGATTTCTCTGTATTTTCCACTGATTTACTGATGAGCATTAGCAGCTTCCAGCGCTTTCTGCTTGTGTTCTCTCTTCCATGATCGCTGCTCTGACTCAGAGGTAATAACATATTTAATTTCAGCTACATTACATGGCCAAAACACACATTAGACGGCAATCGGAAGTTATTGCAAACACTCGATTGGTGGTTTAAAGTGAGTTTTGAGAAAAAAGCGGAATATAAATCTTATTTATTGTCTTATGTAGCATGATGCTACAGTTTGCATGAATGGCCACATAACACACGCTTTCGGTCGTGTAACGTTAGTATGAACGGACATCTGCATATGATGGGAGCTCTACACAGCTCCCGCGCTACTCTCCATTGGAAATGAATGACTGAATGCCCGGTCTGTCGCTTGTCAGAGAGAGTGGAAAGCCGGCTTGAAACGCAGTGGAAACGCCAGTATGACGAGGATTGTTTTCATTTTAAAACATAAACACACCAGTGTAGATGTAGCCTTACATCTAAAGGGGCTGGGACGCATTCGCACTACAGCCTCACATGTGCGCCACATCTCCGAGTGTAACCGGTGTAAACTAGTAGGTGTGTTCGACTTGATACTTTTGCAGATATTTTCGATACTCGATTGTATCGAGGCAATTCGGTTGGTGCCTAAAAAGTATCGAACTCGATACCCAGCCCTACACAGAAGTCATTTATAGTCGGCAGTCAGATATTTCCTCTGGTTCCAGCTGGTAGTAAAGTACATTCAATATGATGAGACATCACCTGGTGCACAAGCATATCCCTCTTTCATACATTTCCTCCCACTAAAACCATGCAATATTCCAAGTAACGTTGACGTTGGGGAAGCTCCCTTTCTAGACAGTTGTCTAAGGATCCAGTAATGTGGCTTTTGCGAGTTTGGTAGGAGACCAAAAGAGTGCCCCTAAATACCGTAAGCACAGCAGAGGTGAAATATCACATCTACATATCGTAAATCGGTCAGTTCAGTGAACTGCAAAGATCTTAGGTGCTACTTGGTGCTGACTTAAAGAATCGCATTTACCGTACCTTTCATCAGCCATCATTTGTTTTGTCAAAGTGATTTTACACGTTTTTGGGGGAAAAGGTTTTAAGGCCATTAATACCTGTACTGTTAAATCCAAACTGTTGGGGAGGGATGAGATTTTTGGTTTGTTTGTGTTTTTCCCGAAAAAATGGGAAGATAAGACTCGTCTGCCTTATTTCCAGAGTCTACGGCCTTATCCCATCTGATTAAAGGCTTCTGAGTTCAAGAATTACTTGAACATATTTGGTGCACATTAGCAGTTCTCCATCTTCAGATGGTTGCTAACCATTTTGAAGGCTTTGTTAGCACATCATTTCAAACTGGTAGTGACGATGGTATGGTGATGGCTAGATATTCTTACCAACTCGAGATCAACAGGCAAACCTGTGTAGTTTCTCCAGCCTTAACTCCATACCAAAGAGAAGCTGTGGAAGAACAAGAGATTGCGATCCGTTGCGGTTTCCATCTTCAATTGCCCGTCATCTAAAAGGGATCTTGGCCGTTTTTGTTTGGTCTTACAGTAAGTGAATTAGCATTTGTGTAAATTGTGTATATGGCGGATGTATGGATGGGGAGCATGTTGTACAAGTTCACGAAGGCTAAGGTTCTAGGCTAGTAGTGCAACATTTGTAAAAAGGACATAGTTGTCATCATGAGATTTCCATTTTATCAAGACGCTAATGGTAGGTAGATTCGAGTGCCCTTAAGAAGAAAACGCTGATCATAACGAGTCCATAGCCAGCACAATATTTCGCTTGTTACGTTTCTGGCTTCCTGTGATGTGCTAGTAAACGTTGGGTCTGTAGCTTGCTAATATACAATTTTTCTTAGGAGTTTATTGGTTCCTGCGTACGCAGATGTGATGTGCAAATGAAGAGAGGATATTGTAGCATGGATTTATCGAGAAAAAAAAAAGAAATTAGATATATAGACTTAATTTTATCGTGATATAGCTAAATTTTGTGTGCAGAGACGAATCAAAGGAGCAGACACTGGAAATGGTTTGAAAACGTTAATCTTATTGCACTAGAAGTTGGGTTTCTTTTTCTGTCAACAAACAACAATTGGTGCCCGCGTTGTTTTTCTTCTAATAAATCGGGGAATTACGCACTCGTGCTCGAAAACAACAATGAATAATTGCCTTGTGTAGCAATGAGCTCTAATCTCAATGAGATCCGCGTTGTACAACTTCTCGTACCTGAGAAGAAATTACGAGATTTAAAAATTAGTGCATTAAAAAAAAAAAAGCCAACATGCTTTACCATGTTATAAAATGACTGTGTGCGCATGTATGTTAAACTAGCTATGGTAGTATTTGTTGTGACCACTCCTTTAGCCAATCAAAACGGGACGAGAGGGGACAAAAGTAGTTCTTCAGAAGCTATATGCATTTTACGATGTTTGCGAAGTTAAAATAAGTCTGTTTCTGTTCATGAACATTGTACTTGTTTTTCGTTTTCTTTTTTTATATATATAAAAATGCCTATGTGAAGGAAGCTGTAAATATTTTTTTATGTTCTGGCGTTTATTAAGGCACTGATTAATTACCGTTTTTTTTATTTTACCCGTAAGACTCCAGTCCTCTTTTGATACACAGGGTTTGACGCCGCAGATGTCGTTCGTCAGGTCGGTCTTGTAGAAAAACATGTTCATTCTGTCTGTAGATTTGAGCCTCTGATGTGCTGGTTTATCTGCTCTGTGGACCGTAGCTTGTTAATATTGCAGAAGCGTTTCAGCGATGTTTTGTTCTTTTCTCCTCTTTTTTTTTTTTTTTTTTCCAATGGAAAGTACTCACAGGTGAGATTTTTTAAGTGGTTTTAAAAGCCAATAAACATTTTTTTAAACAACAACTGTGTTGTCCTGAAGTGTGTCCAGTTTGAGCGTAACTGCGCCCTCTGTTGGTTCACATTGACACTGCAGCACACAAAAAAACAAAGGTCATGAGGTCATGTGCGATTGCAATGCATGCTGGGATCTCACAAACCCTTAACAAATCAATAATACAAATCTATAAAATTTCACACACATACTCACTCACACACATACTCTCACACACACACACACATACTCCACACACACGCGCTCACTCACACACACACACGCGCTCACTCACACGCGCTCACTCACACGCGCTCACTCACACGCGCTCACTCACACGCGCTCACTCACACGCGCTCACTCACACGCGCTCACTCACACACGCTAACACACACGCTAACACACACGCTAACACACACGCTAACACACACGCTAACACACACGCTAACACACACGCTAACACACACGCTAACACACACGCTAACACGCTAACTCACACGCTCACTCACACACACACACACATACTCTCACACACTCTCACTCACACACATACTCTCACTCACTCTCTCTCACTCACACACATACTCTCTCACACACACACACATACTCTCTCACACTCTCTCTCTCACACACATACTCTCTCACACTCTCTCTCTCACACACATACTCTCTCACACTCTCTCTCTCACACACATACTCTCTCACACTCTCTCTCTCACACACATACTCTCTCACACTCTCTCTCTCACACACATACTCTCTCACACTTACTCTCACTCACACATACTCACACACACACATACTTTCACTCACACACTCACACACACACACACATACTCTCACACGCTCACTCACACACACTCACACACACATACTCTCTCACACACTCACTCACACTCACACACACACACTCTCACTCACACACTCCCTCACACACACACATACTCTCACACGCTCACTCACACACACTCACACACACATACTCTCTCACACACTCACTCACACTCACACACACACACTCTCACTCACACACTCCCTCACACACACACATACTCTCACACGCTCACTCACACACACTCACACACACATACTCTCTCACACACTCACTCACACTCACACACACACACTCTCACTCACACACTCCCTCACACACACACATACTCTCACACGCTCACTCACACACACTCACACACACATACTCTCTCACACACTCACTCACACTCACACACACACACTCTCACTCACACACTCCCTCACACACACACATACTCTCACACGCTCACTCACACACACTCACACACACATACTCTCTCACACACTCACTCACACTCACACACACACACTCTCACTCACACACTCCCTCACACACACACATACTCTCACACGCTCACTCACACACACTCACACACACATACTCTCTCACACACTCACTCACACTCACACACACACACTCTCACTCACACACTCCCTCACACACACACATACTCTCACACGCTCACTCACACACACTCACACACACATACTCTCTCACACACTCACTCACACTCACACACACACACTCTCACTCACACACTCCCTCACACACACACATACTCTCACACGCTCACTCACACACACTCACACACACATACTCTCTCACACACTCACTCACACTCACACACACACACTCTCACTCACACACTCCCTCACACACACACATACTCTCACACGCTCACTCACACACACTCACACACACATACTCTCTCACACACTCACTCACACTCACACACACACACTCTCACTCACACACTCCCTCACACACACACATACTCTCACACGCTCACTCACACACACTCACACACACATACTCTCTCACACACTCACTCACACTCACACACACACACTCTCACTCACACACTCCCTCACACACACACATACTCTCACACGCTCACTCACACACACTCACACACACATACTCTCTCACACACTCACTCACACTCACACACACACACTCTCACTCACACACTCCCTCACACACACACATACTCTCACACGCTCACTCACACACACTCACACACACATACTCTCTCACACACTCACTCACACTCACACACACACACTCTCACTCACACACTCCCTCACACACACACATACTCTCACACGCTCACTCACACACACTCACACACACATACTCTCTCACACACTCACTCACACTCACACACACACACTCTCACTCACACACTCCCTCACACACACACATACTCTCACACGCTCACTCACACACACTCACACACACATACTCTCTCACACACTCACTCACACTCACACACACACACTCTCACTCACACACTCCCTCACACACACACATACTCTCACACGCTCACTCACACACACTCACACACACATACTCTCTCACACACTCACTCACACTCACACACACACACTCTCACTCACACACTCCCTCACACACACACATACTCTCACACGCTCACTCACACACACTCACACACACATACTCTCTCACACACTCACTCACACTCACACACACACACTCTCACTCACACACTCCCTCACACACACACATACTCTCACACGCTCACTCACACACACTCACACACACATACTCTCTCACACACTCACTCACACTCACACACACACACTCTCACTCACACACTCCCTCACACACACACATACTCTCACACGCTCACTCACACACACTCACACACACATACTCTCTCACACACTCACTCACACTCACACACACACACTCTCACTCACACACTCCCTCACACACACACATACTCTCACACGCTCACTCACACACACTCACACACACATACTCTCTCACACACTCACTCACACTCACACACACACACTCTCACTCACACACTCCCTCACACACACACATACTCTCACACGCTCACTCACACACACTCACACACACATACTCTCTCACACACTCACTCACACTCACACACACACACTCTCACTCACACACTCCCTCACACACACACATACTCTCACACGCTCACTCACACACACTCACACACACATACTCTCTCACACACTCACTCACACTCACACACACACACTCTCACTCACACACTCCCTCACACACACACATACTCTCACACGCTCACTCACACACACTCACACACACATACTCTCTCACACACTCACTCACACTCACACACACACACTCTCACTCACACACTCCCTCACACACACACATACTCTCACACGCTCACTCACACACACTCACACACACATACTCTCTCACACACTCACTCACACTCACACACACACACTCTCACTCACACACTCCCTCACACACACACATACTCTCACACGCTCACTCACACACACTCACACACACATACTCTCTCACACACTCACTCACACTCACACACACACACTCTCACTCACACACTCCCTCACACACACACATACTCTCACACGCTCACTCACACACACTCACACACACATACTCTCTCACACACTCACTCACACTCACACACACACACTCTCACTCACACACTCCCTCACACACACACATACTCTCACACGCTCACTCACACACACTCACACACACATACTCTCTCACACACTCACTCACACTCACACACACACACTCTCACTCACACACTCCCTCACACACACACATACTCTCACACGCTCACTCACACACACTCACACACACATACTCTCTCACACACTCACTCACACTCACACACACACACTCTCACTCACACACTCCCTCACACACACACATACTCTCACACGCTCACTCACACACACTCACACACACATACTCTCTCACACACTCACTCACACTCACACACACACACTCTCACTCACACACTCCCTCACACACACACATACTCTCACACGCTCACTCACACACACTCACACACACATACTCTCTCACACACTCACTCACACTCACACACACACACTCTCACTCACACACTCCCTCACACACACACATACTCTCACACGCTCACTCACACACACTCACACACACATACTCTCTCACACACTCACTCACACTCACACACACACACTCTCACTCACACACTCCCTCACACACACACATACTCTCACACGCTCACTCACACACACTCACACACACATACTCTCTCACACACTCACTCACACTCACACACACACACTCTCACTCACACACTCCCTCACACACACACATACTCTCACACGCTCACTCACACACACTCACACACACATACTCTCTCACACACTCACTCACACTCACACACACACACTCTCACTCACACACTCCCTCACACACACACATACTCTCACACGCTCACTCACACACACTCACACACACATACTCTCTCACACACTCACTCACACTCACACACACACACTCTCACTCACACACTCCCTCACACACACACATACTCTCACACGCTCACTCACACACACTCACACACACATACTCTCTCACACACTCACTCACACTCACACACACACACTCTCACTCACACACTCCCTCACACACACACATACTCTCACACGCTCACTCACACACACTCACACACACATACTCTCTCACACACTCACTCACACTCACACACACACACTCTCACTCACACACTCCCTCACACACACACATACTCTCACACGCTCACTCACACACACTCACACACACATACTCTCTCACACACTCACTCACACTCACACACACACACTCTCACTCACACACTCCCTCACACACACACATACTCTCACACACACTCTTTCACACATACTCTCTCACACACACACACACACACACATACTCTCACTCATACACATACTCACACACACACACATACTCACTCACACACACATACTCTCACTCACACACATACTCACTCACACACATACTCTCACACACACTCTTTCACACATAATCTCAATTGCAATGCATGCTGGGATCTCACAAACCCTTAACAAATCAATAATAAAAATCTATAAAATTTCACACACATACTCACTCACACACATACTCTCACTCACACACACACACACTCTCTCTCTCTCACACACACACACACACACACACACTCTCTCTCTCTCTCTCTCTCTCTCTCTCTCTCTC
>NW_015506743.1:54550-55648 GCF_001515645.1 Sinocyclocheilus grahami
TCACACACACACACACACTCACACACACACACACACACACACACACGTACTCACACTGAGTCAGCTGTGTGTTCATGATATAAAATGCTGTGAATCTGATGGTGTTTGTCAGGATAACTCACTGGAGTTTGAGAAGCGCAGAAATATTCCTGTCAAATACAACCGCGAGCTCTGGAGTAAGACCGGTGAGTCTCTCTCTCTCTCGCTCACTCATTAATGTGTGTTGAATCCATCAAAAACAAACGGCAGGCGTGCTTTATCCTGAACAGGTGAGGTTGATGGAGTTTAGCAGCTCATCTTACTGCTATTGCTCCTGATCATCCATGACTGAACGGGTCAAAGGTCAGCTGATTCATACAGTGTTATTTTAGCATCAGTGAGAGACTGTTAGTGTTTGAATGAGTTTTTATTTTTGTATTTTACGTTTTCCTTTTAATTCGAGCTAAAGGCTTAGTAATTTGTTTGTGAATTTTCTAAGTAACAAATAGACACAAGGGGAATAGGATAGGACTTGTTCTGTTAAAATGGGAAATTATGTCTATCCAAACTTAAATTGTTGTAATTTATGAACACTTTAGAATACAGACCTACGGTTGGGCTCTTTTTAAAGAAGGATTTTTTTCCAAAAATTCAAGTATCAAAAAGTTATAGACGTTTACATTTACTGTAAAGAAAATGCGCTATACTAATTTTATATATAGTAAATATTTTACATAAAGTCTTAAAGCCTTGTCTAAATAAGTTGTTCCAAATTTTAAGTTGATATGAAAAAAATTGCGGTTCCTGTGAGATTTTAAGGCGCTATGCCATCCAAACTCCATTGAATTTATTTTTACGCATTTTTCTGTCACAGAAGTAAGATTTACAGAGAAATCTAGACATTTATCTGAAAATAACCACTGAGACTCAGACCTTTCCAATGACATGTTTTTAGTCAAGATTATAAAAAGGTTTGATTGTAAAAGACCGTAATGCATTTTGTAATATGACACTTGACGCCGCCAAAAGATTTTAAAGTACCATGGTAACACACTTTATTGTGTGTGTGTGTGAGAGTGTGTGTGTGTGAGAGTGTGTGTGTGTGAGAGTGTGTGTGTG
>NW_015506743.1:55995-64361 GCF_001515645.1 Sinocyclocheilus grahami
AGTGTGAGTGAGTGTGTGAGTGTGAGTGTGTGTGTGAGTGTGAGTGTGTGTGGGTTTTGTCATTTACACGAGCGTTTGTGTGTTTGCTCAGGCTGAAGAAAGGCAAAGAGCTGGAGAAGGCAGCAGATATCACTGAAGTCCAGAAGAACATTCACCTCATCAGAGCTCCACACGCAGGTAAAGCTCACACTAACACAGCGGCTCTTGAACCTGTCCCAGAATGCCCTGCTCTCACGCCGGACGGCTCTCTTCAGGTCACGCCAAACAGCTGGAGCACAAGATGGTCCAGAAACTGGCAGAAGACGTGGAAATGGATGAGTGACGTGAAGAAAACGCTTCTCGTTCGGACTTTCAGAAGGTTGGCGTATTCAAGATCCCGTTACTCCCGAGTCAGCGGGATTATGTCCGAGTTTCTCCGGGCGTTTCCGTCCCGTGGCTGAATATTGTTATAACTCTCCATACAGCGCATCATGTACATGAACTTTATGCAAAATATAACTCCAATGAAAAAACTTCAGATACGTTTGTGATAATTTAGAAAATGTGATATTTTAATTTTCATGTTTCTAAAAGCTTAGTTGCCTAATCATTAGTTACACCGTTTTTGCGTGTAATTAGAAATTTCAACGAATATAATTTTTGTAATTAATCAAAAGGGGGTAAATACAGTAATGACATGGTAACGTTCAAAACTTTGACATTTTTCACATTCAGAAGAATTGATCGATGAGAAGCTGCTGATCAGATACAATATGCTTTTAGTTTAAAATTAAGTTATGACTATTTTATAAAATAAACGATTTGGAATGCCTTGGAGTTCCATTATTATTTTACTGCAGTAAAACCATCTTTATTATTATAATAAACCCCAAATAATCTGACAATTGCATTGTGCAAGCACACATTATTTTGAGTCATAATTTAAATCAAGGTTTTATATTTGAACTTCTGCCTAGCAACAGGCAACGAATCAGGACACGCCCACTTCACAGTGACGAACATCGTGAAAAACATCGTTGTGACCTTTAGTTGATATTTTTATCGTTTAATTATATTTCTCAGAAAATAACATGAAAGTTACAGAAAATGCAGGTTGTGAATCGCAAGTCTGTAAAATACTGTAGCCTAATTCTATTCGTTTAAGCACTTAAAATAGCCTGATTAAAACAAGATGCGTCCATATTTCTCTTTAGACACTATTAGAATAAAATGGTTAATACTGAGGGAAAGACTAATAGAAAGCATATTTCTGCCTTCTTTCTCTCGACTGTGAAAACCTGAGCAGGTTCATTTTCTTCACCTTTTTTTAATAAGACAATGATTATGTTCATTTTTCTTTTTACAGCCTTACATTTGCACATTAAAGAAATATTACACAAATTGCACCGTTTACGACTGCGCTCACGAGAGCACAAACACGAAGCACAAATCTAGAGACTGTCAGTAAATCAAAACACACAGAGCAGGATCATTCGACAAAACAATCATCATATGCCAGATATTAGCCTGCATCCCTTGTGTTTAACCCTGAGGAGCGCGCTTACAGCTGATTAACATCATCACAGTCAGTTCTTCTTCTCAGCTCAACTACTTTTTGCTACGTTTATTGCTAGTTACCTAAATCCGGATTAACAATAGACATTTGACATCAACTCACCCCATTATGGAAACACATTGCCGAAAATAAATAATAATAATCATGCTTTCAACCAAAAGTTAAAATTATAAAACTTGAAAAATCTTAATTATGACATACTAAGCCGTAATCATTACTTTAAAATTCAAGTCGAAATTATGACACAAAAAGTCATAATTGAGAAATTATGACTTTAAAATGCTAAATTGCCTTTTTATCTCATTTTGCCTTTTTATGTCAGTTTCAACTTTGTATGTAATAATTCCAACTTTTAAAGCCACAGTTTCGACTTTTTATCTCATAATTATGACTTAGTACAGTATGACAATTTCAACTTTTAAAGTCATAATTACAACCTAGTGCGTCATAACTACGACAATCTCATAATTTTGACCTCATAATTACGACTTAATACAGTATGTCATAATTTCAACTTTTGTGTGAATTTCTACTTTTGAAGTCATAATTTTGACATCTCATAATTGACAATACAGTGTCATAATTTCAACTTTTAGTCAAAATGTCAACTTTTATTGTGTGAATTTCTGTCATAACTTTGACTTTGTCATAACTATGACAATCTCATAATTTTGACATCTCATAATTATGACAATAGTGTCATAATTTCAACATTTAGTCAATTTCAACTTTTAGTCAAAATGTCAACTTTTATTGTGTGAATTTCGAAGTCATAATTTTGAGTTTGTTTGTCATAACTACGACAATCTCATAATTTTGACATCTCATAATTACGACTTAATACAGTTTGTCATAACTTGAACATTTAGTCATAATTTCAACTTTTGTGTGAATTTCTACTTTTGAAGTCATCATTTTAACGGTATGTCATAACTACGACAATTTCATAATTTCGACTTTTTTTTCTTACGTGGCAGAAATGGGCTTCCATAAGGCAATGAGTTTTGAAGCTATAGTATAAAGGTGCATTGACATTTACTGCTGCTCGGCGAAATTTCATGTGTGAAATCCAGTCATTCCAATAGATAACCTTTTTTTCCACACAAAATTGAGCTAATGTGACCACACCTTAATAAATGTTAAATATGTACGTGACTGCATTGGGGTTTGTGTTTTTGCACAGAGTTATGTTTCCGGCCTCAGACATGGTCTTAAATACAGCGGCTGTAAAAGAGAAACTTTGACAATAGTGTGGCATGCTACAGTGATTACATTCACTTATGCAGGACGCACCAAACAACCGTCTCCTTCTTACCGCCGGTTTTTGAGCATTAGTGGACTTAAGGTTAGGATAGTACACAAGTATACTCATCAGAACATAGCTTAATGTCTATTGTGATATTGCACCATGAAGATGGTTTCTTGCAATAGGCTATGACTGATATGACATAGATATAGATATCTGTAACAGCAGAAAAGAGTAAACAGCTTCTGGAGACACATTCCCTGCACATAAACAGCAATGCTGACTGCGTAAACATACTATATAGCTCATACAAAAGCTTTGAGCTTTTGCCGTTACGTGTCCTTGTTTTCTATGAACTATAAATGTGCATGTTAATCTACAGTTTAAAGGGTAACAATCCGCAGCTAGAGGATGTTTGTGATAAATTAGCCCTAAATTAAAACTAATTTTTAAACAAAGGACAACATGTGACTCCAGATGGCACAGTGGAACACCAAAAATATTCATATACTTGAAATCCACAATAAAATATCAGCATGTATAAACTTTCAAAATAAGCAATTAACCAAAAAAAAAAAAGGACAAAATATTTTTTCAAGTCCTGATTTGGTTGCACACATCTCACTTCTCATCCCTATTCATCCTTTTGCTTTTTCATCTGAAGGGGAAACGTGTTGCAGTACAGTATGACAATTTCAACTTTTAAAGTCATAATTACAACCTAGTGCGTCATAACTACGACAATCTCATAATTTTGACCTCATAATTACGACTTAATACAGTATGTCATAATTTCAACTTTTGAAGTCATAATTTTGACATCTCATAATTGACAATACAGTGTCATAATTTCAACTTTTAGTCAAAATGTCAACTTTTATTGTGTGAATTTCGAAGTCATAATTTTGAGTTTGTTTGTCATAACTACGACAATCTCATAATTTTGACATCTCATAATTACGACTTAATACAGTTTGTCATAACTTGAACATTTAGTCATAATTTCAACTTTTGTGTGAATTTCTACTTTTGAAGTCATCATTTTAACGGTATGTCATAACTACGACAATTTCATAATTTCGACTTTTTTTTCTTACGTGGCAGAAATGGGCTTCCATAAGGCAATGAGTTTTGAAGCTATAGTATAAAGGTGCATTGACATTTACTGCTGCTCGGCGAAATTTCATGTGTGAAATCCAGTCATTCCAATAGATAACCTTTTTTTCCACACAAAATTGAGCTAATGTGACCACACCTTAATAAATGTTAAATATGTACGTGACTGCATTGGGGTTTGTGTTTTTGCACAGAGTTATGTTTCCGGCCTCAGACATGGTCTTAAATACAGCGGCTGTAAAAGAGAAACTTTGACAATAGTGTGGCATGCTACAGTGATTACATTCACTTATGCAGGACGCACCAAACAACCGTCTCCTTCTTACCGCCGGTTTTTGAGCATTAGTGGACTTAAGGTTAGGATAGTACACAAGTATACTCATCAGAACATAGCTTAATGTCTATTGTGATATTGCACCATGAAGATGGTTTCTTGCAATAGGCTATGACTGATATGACATAGATATAGATATCTGTAACAGCAGAAAAGAGTAAACAGCTTCTGGAGACACATTCCCTGCACATAAACAGCAATGCTGACTGCGTAAACATACTATATAGCTCATACAAAAGCTTTGAGCTTTTGCCGTTACGTGTCCTTGTTTTCTATGAACTATAAATGTGCATGTTAATCTACAGTTTAAAGGGTAACAATCCGCAGCTAGAGGATGTTTGTGATAAATTAGCCCTAAATTAAAACTAATTTTTAAACAAAGGACAACATGTGACTCCAGATGGCACAGTGGAACACCAAAAATATTCATATACTTGAAATCCACAATAAAATATCAGCATGTATAAACTTTCAAAATAAGCAATTAACCAAAAAAAAAAAAGGACAAAATATTTTTTCAAGTCCTGATTTGGTTGCACACATCTCACTTCTCATCCCTATTCATCCTTTTGCTTTTTCATCTGAAGGGGAAACGTGTTGCTGAAACCAAAAAAGCAAATAAAACATAGGTTAAAGCACATGTCCGGGTCAGATTTCAAATCCAAAAGCAAACCAAGATCGTTTGCTTTATGCAAACAATGGGACGAAATAAGACCTAAATCGTGTGCGTTTCTGTCACACTCACCCATAAGAAACAACACAGAGACACACACGCTCTAGTTTTCAATCTGCAACAAGACGACGTTACTCGGCAGCACAGGGATTTCAGCTATTTACATGATTCGTTCGAGATATATATAATATTATTTTACATATTTAGCACTTTATCAAAGGTTTTAATCATAGAGTGAAAACAAAATAGTAGCAATACGGCATGCATTCGGTTGAAGTCGCTTGACTTCTCATTGGCTCAGTTGATTAAAAATCGCTCTTTCCCCGTTCAACTATTCTTGCTGTGAGAAAGGACCAGTCCAGCAGGTCCGTTACAGTCAGTAGGTCGTACATTTCGTAAAAACCCCATTCAGTACCTTCCTTACAATTCTGATCACCGAGCAATTGAAGGTTGATTCCCAAGCCTTCTCTATTTCACTTTAAATGTTATTCAGACATCCGTTGGGTGTTCCTGCTTCACCAGCTCCGGCTAACGTTGGACACCATTGTCGTCACACCATAAATTCATTACTCCCATACAGCACCAAAGGCTGAGAAGAACCCAAGTCATGCTCTCGTCTTCGGCCGCCGGCGACGCCTTCGCCCGGCTCATGGGGCTTTGGCGAGCAGCTTCGGTTCCCTCGGGTTTTCTCGGAGCTGGAGGCACATCGGGTGTTCAGGGAAGCCTGTTCGGAGCCCTCCTGGTCAGGGAGAATGTGCAAGTCCTCGCCGGGAGAGCTGGAGGAAAACAGCGGCCCGGAAGAGGACGAACGAACCCGATAGTGAGGCGTGGACGACACCGAGGACAGCGAGGCTACGGCCGAGTCCCCCGAGTCCAGAGATTCAGGCTGACGCTGTAAACCGCGTCTGCTTTTGGACTCGCACTTCCTCCAGCGTGCTGCCGACACGGCGCCGGGGCTTTTGTCTACAGAGGAGACATTTGACACTTCAAAACATGTGCGATGCTTAAAAGGGTTAGTTCACGCACGTATGAAAATCGCGTCGTCATTTGCTCACACTCATGTTGTTCCAAACCCACAAGACTTTGGTTCGTCGAAACACAAATGAAGATATTTGTAATGAAACCTGAGAGGTTCCGTATGAATAGAGAGGTTTAACGCAAGTCTGGACTAAAAACTCTAAATAAAACAGTTTTGAAAGTTGTGAAAATGACAATGTAGGGGCTTTACACAGTGAGTAAATTGCAAATGTATCCCTCACATCTTAATTTTCATCCTAAAGTCAATACGGCTTACCTGACTAAGGTCTGTAAAGTGATCGAATCTCTTCACAAGACTTGTTTTAAACCACTTGATTCATATGAATTCGTTTTAAAGGTGCCATAGAATGCATTGATACAATATTTTAAATTGTTCTCTGATATCTACGTAGAAGGTACGTGGTTTAGGTAAGGGCAAAAAATCTCCAGAAACGGTTTTACATGTCCATTTACGGTAACACTTTACTTGAAGGGGTGTGCATAAGACTGATCGCAGTTATGTCGTTGGGTAATTGCTTTTGAATGCACGATCGCTTTCACGTTTGAGTTTTGCGATCGCACGTGCTCCGTGTAAACTACAGCGGCAGTACTTACCACACGTTTAACAAGATCAGATGCTTGTCAGCGGTGCTCAGCATCTGTAAATCATTCGCCATCGTCCTCAGTCATCTCTCCTTACTCTGTTTATGTGGTAAGTGAAATCTTATGTACTGTAATGTAACAGGCTACCGCTAGCAAGCGGCTAACCATGTCTCTTTAGTGGCTCGCATTATTTTATTAGAACGCGCGTTATTTGTTTTCCGTGCCTTTCTGAATACAGACACCAACCCATCCCTGCACAGCCTGGAACATTACATTTATTTCCATGATCTGCCATCTTCACTTGTTTCTTCAACACCTGCAGAACTTCTGATGATTCGGCTGGCGGCTGGCGTAGAACATGGGCGGGTTTATGCAAATGTTGGGGGCGTAACTATTAGTGATCCCGACTGTAACATCACAGTCGGCGTTATGTTCTGATTCGCTTGTTTTTAAGTGGTCCTTTGCTTACATAAGAAGGAGAAAACAATGGTGTTTGAGGCTCACGGCATGTCATTTCCATGCACAGAACTGTTATTATTCAACTATGCCAAGGTAAATACAGTTTTCCATTCTATGGCACTATGGCACCTCCTTTTTTTTAATTTTTTTTTAACCTTTTTGGATCTTTGAAGTTTTGGTTACCTGGACTTTGGATGGAGGGATGGAGGCCTCTCAGGTTTCATAAAAATGTCTTAATTTGAAGATTAACCAAAGTCTTATGGGTGTGGAATGACATGAGGGACGAGGATTTTCATTTCCGGGGCGAACTCTCTCTTTAAAACTACTTCTAGCAAACTAGCGTCATCACCCCACTGATCGGACGCGGCGCCTTCCGACGCCATGAGGTTTTCTGAGCTGTCTGCTGTTCCGATAGATGCTTCCGACTCCAGCATCTCGTCATCGGACGCTCTGGGCTCCAGAGCCAGCATCTCATAGGTCAGTTCTTCCCTAAAGTGAAGCGATAACGACAGTAAGAAATCAAGGAAATAAACAATAAGCATGGCTCAAAAGGTCTTTACTAACTTCTCTTTCTGCAGGTTTTCTATCTGCTGAGACAACACTTTCTCCTCCTGCTGCATGGCTGCTTGCTGCTGCTCACTCAGCGCAGGCTCCGCCCCCTCCTCGCCCGGCTCCGCCCCCTCTGCTGCTCGAGGGCTTAAGGGCGGCGAGGGCGTGTGGCGGCCGCTTTTGCGTAAACGCGCCTTACCCTGGAGAAAACAGCAGACCGGAGCATAAGAAGCGAGTATTCAGTGAGTAAAGGTGGAGTCATGCTAGACTCGGTGAAATTACTGCAACACATACAAGTTTGGAATAATTAAGAAGTCTGTTTATGCTGATCAAGGCTGCATTTAGTTGATTACAATACAGTAAAAACATTAATATATTATTACAATATCATTGTTGTATTTTTAATCAAATAAATGCATTAAAAGAGAGAGACCTTTTCAAAAACACTAAAAAAAACAACATAATTATTCCAAACGTTTGACCGGTAGTGTATAGAAAACAGGATATGAGGCTCTATTCTTTAAAAACAAATAATAATAAATTAAAATGGATGAAATATCAAGTTTTCAGATGTCAAAAGATCGAGTTTACAATTCGCAGAAACTAAAGCTTTCGTATCCAAGCGGAAAGCATTGAAGGTAATTTGGAATAACTATTTAAATGTAAGGAAATTGTTATTTATATGTAATCATTAAATATTACAATAGTAATAACAATAAACATTACACATGAAACATTATAATACAATTACAGATTAGGCCTAAATTAAGCCATCAATGTAACATTAACAAAAACAGACATTATACAAAAAAAA